>NC_142156.1:14658576-14808730 GCF_024610735.1 Ursus americanus | reverse complement strand
AACCAATTTGTCATAAAACAACCCTTTCAAGCCCTGATGGCAACGGGCGGCCGTGATAATGTCGTCTGTCTCACATCAGTTGAACAGACAGCCTTTGCCCCTCCTGCTCCCCCGGAGGTGAACCCAGAACCCAGACCCTCACTCCAGGACAAAAAAGAAGAAATCAACACAAAGGCTCCCCCCCCACCCAAGAGACTAACACAATTTACCCAACAAGGGACTCCATGGTGTGGCTATTTGTATTCAACGTTCAAAGCAAAGCAGGGTGGACAAAGTACTGCTAATGATGGGGAGGCAAAGCTATGCAAAGTAGCTAAGACTTCGGGGTCCGAACCAGAGCTTCAATCGAGCTGAAAACCACAGGATCTTCAGCTGGGAATGACATTTCCACCCCGCTGGCTCTCCTTGCATTTGCCATCTTGGAGATGAAAGCAGGCAGGGAAGGACGGCTGATTAGACCCCCCACCCCACCCCACACGCCAGGCCCTGGGTTCGATGCCCCAGGTGGACTGTCTCATTAATGACCATGGGAGCCACATCACAAAAAGTGGGTGGCCTGTGAACAATGCTGGAGGCTGCTGCCTCTCAACCCTAAATCCGAGGAATCTTCAGGTTGGGAGAGAGGTTCATGGAAGACCAAAGAAATTCTTTTTAAAGCAAAGACAGAGGTGGGGATGATGGTGACCACGAAGGCTCATGGGTAGCTGAAGCGGACAGCGCCTTCTTGATACCAGCCAGCTGCTCCCTTGGGAGGTCAACTCAGGGTTGGTCCCATGTGCAGGTCTTCCAAGAGAAGCTGAAAATCCACCTTTTGACAGAAAAGCCCACGGTTTTTAAATCTCGGCAACTCAATGGCCTGTGGCTTCCGTACTAGGCAGTGGTCAACCAATAAACCAACCGGCTCATCAGGCCTTTGTGCACAGCTCCCCACGTCCAGCCCACGCACAGACCGCCAGCACAGACCACCGGCCCTCCCAAGGGCCCAGAATCCAGGCAGTCCCTGGTGTCCTGGGGGTTCAAAGCCTCCCCAGGGTAGCAGTTCAGGGGGCCCAGCTCCATCCTGCCTCCCTGCCCGGCTTCCAAGAGCTGTGTAGGAGGTCAGAGGCACCTGCCCTGGAGATGGGACGTTTGGGTTTAACGAGAGCTGAGCTGAGCTTATAGTTACAGGTGGCCCCTCAGGAACAGCAGGTGGATCCTTTCCATGGCGAGTGAGCTGCCCTTGGCCCCTGCCCAGGAAGAACAAGGCGGCCAGGGCCTATGTCCGCCCCAGGTATGTGGCTGGCCTGGCTCACCTGGCTTCTTCAACTGCTAATTGGTCAACGAACAGCCCTGATCCCCAACACCCGGGAGGAACATCCAGCTTGAAATAAAAGACATGATTAAATGTGGCCCAGCCATCCTCCAACAGCACAGAGGTGTCTGCTGCTTCTCTAAACTTCTGTGTCCCCAGCAACCACCTGCCCACAACAGTAACTGCCCCCAGGATGCTGGGAGAATGAACAAGACGAGGGGGCTGGTCTTGAGATCTGCTGAAAATGGGGGGCCTGGAAAAATTGGGAAGGGGCCCTCAGACTAGCCAGGAGTAGCACAGAGCTGTAAAAAGCACACAGGCCTTAGGAAGGAGTGACCTGGGTTAGAGTCCCAGTGATGCCACCAGCTGTGTGGGCCACACCTTAAGAGTCTGGGGGACCACGTCCCTGTTGGCCACACTGCTGGGAAGGATTTCTGCTCCCCAGGCGGCCAGGCCAGGGGCCCTGCTGGGGCCCACACCTGTGCCCCTGTCCAGAGAGGTGTGACGTGGAGGCCAAGTGCCATGGCAGTGAAGCCAAAGGTCATTTTTAAAAGCACTTCTGCTCCTGGCCCTAGTGGGGAGACAAAGACGAGAAGGAAAAATGAGATACTGGGAAACTCAAACAGATGTTTGCCAACAAAATCACCGGGAGCCAGAAAAAGAGGAAAGAAGTAAGGAAAGGAAGCGGGGCTGGGCCAGAGGGTGGGGGTGCGTGTGGGGGGCAGGATTTCAAAGCAAGGTGGGCTGGAGGGGGCTGGGGCAGGCAGGGGAGAATGTGCTTCCATCTGTAGTTAGCACAATAAAACCCAGTCACGCATCGCCACATGGGGCTTTATTATAATCAGGCCGCAGAATTCACGGCGGCTCCCCCCCTTCGCAGCTCTGGGCGCTGAAGGCTGACGGCAGAGACTGTTATCAGTTGCAAGCAGCTTTCCAGGACCTCCCCCGACTCTGAGCCCTTTATCTGGAGGTGAGGGTCTTGGTTGTGGGGAGATAAAACACGCTGTCCCCCTCCCTCGAGACTGGTACAGAGAACGGGGAGCTTTCCAGAAAGCCAGGAGGGGGAGTGGAAAAATAAAAGCTCCGTCCACTCCCCTCCCCGCTCCCCTCCTTTGGGGCCTGAGAAAGTCTAGGGCTTGGGGGCTGGCTGCGTCCCCGTGTGCGATGGGGATCGGAGGCTTCAGGAACCGGGTGGAGGCCCAGGCGTGGGGGAGGAGCAGGTGAAAAGGAACGGCACAGGGGGCTGGGGAGGGGGCTATGTATGCGATTCGTGTAAGACAAGGAACAGAAAGGGCAAAAAGAGGCCTGGGAGGTGAGCTCTGTGGGAATTCACCTGGTGACGTGGGACTCAGAAGGGCTTGAAATCAGTTCAGACACATACAGCTCCCTATCTGAAATCAGGCCTGCAGCCGGCCCCTCCGCCAGGCTCTGTGGCCTCCTTTGTGTAAATCTCGGCAGCCCCGAGAGGCAGGGCCTGTCAGGGGGAGTCTGTCTGGGAGGCTCTCAACACGGCAGCACAGGCCCCGGGAAGCGGGGCTCAGTGGGGCGGGCAGACTCGGGCACACGGTCTCTGCAAAGCCTCCTCTCCGTGGGCTCCAGAACGTTTCTGTCCGTACGGCCCGCTCCTACTCCTAGTGCGACATCTCAGCTGCCCCCCAACGGCCCTGTCTGTCCCCCACCAGGCCTCTCCTGGGGAAGAGGGTCTGTGCGGCACCCACGGGGGTCACCTCAGCTCAGCAGAAGCTGGTGCCCATGGCTGAATGACGGCCCATCCACTCTGGCTTCTGCTGCTGAAGGCACCAGAGGGGCAGAGGGGCCATGCATACCCTGCGGTGCCTCACCACACTCTCACCAACGCCCCGAGAGGTTGGCACGGTCATCATGCCCATTTTACGGACGCAGAAACCGAGCCACAGAGAAGGACGGCGCCTCGCCCAGCCGCGGGGCTGGGAGAGGACAAGGAGCCGGTGATTTCCCCAGGAGCTCTGAGCGGCGCACGGAGGAACCCGACACTCAATGCAGGGCCTGGCACGGTGTAAGTGGCCTTGGGTTCACTCAGCGCCCCGCGCTGCTCTCCTACTGGGTGCGCTGCTCACCTTGGCAGTGAGCAAGCAGACAAGGTCCCTGCCTTGTGGCGTGACTTACCAACAGGGAAATCAGCCAGACGGACACCAAGGAAATGAGCCTGTCCACGGTTCCAGGAAGCGGGAAAGGGTTAGAACAGAGCAAAGCGTAGCTTGCTGGGCAGGCATCAGTCAGTACCCGCAGCGGGAGCTGGGACGGTCCCTGTAATCAGTGCTGGCAGCTCTGACTCGGGACGACTGTTGGAGGACAAACCCTCCATCATGGAGCTCCTACTGTGTGCCTGAGGCTTGGGACACAAAGGCAGGGATGACCCAGTCCCTAGCTTTCCAGGCACAGAGAGAGGGGCAGAAACCCTTCTTCCTGCATCTGTTCACTCTGTCCACACATATTCATGGAGCCAGGCTATGCCTGGGGCCTCGTGGGGGGCAGGGAAGCCAGCAGTGAGCCAGGCAGCCGCTCCTTGCCCTGGAGGCTCTCCCGAATGCCAGAAATGGATACTGAGCAAGAAAAACAAACAGATACATAGGACACAAACTGTGGCAAGTGTTCTAGAAGGCCAGAGTGAGGGGCCACACTAGACATGTGCAAGCGAGCATGGCCACGTGGCACTAGGCTTAGGGGCCACACCAGGACATGTGCAAGCGAGCGTGGCCACGTGGCACTAGGCTTAGGGGCCACACCAGGACATGTGCAAACGAGCGTGGCTACGTGGCACTAGGCTTAGCGGTCCTGCCAAAGCAGGTAGGAAATGGGCCCCCGCCCCTGGCAAACGTGTGTGCCTGAAAGGAGGACTTGCTTTGGCCAAAAAATATTATTCAGGTGCGGGATTAGTAAGTGAAGTGAACCGCAAAGGTGGCTGACGATTCTGGGGTGATGGCTCGTTAAGAGAATCACCGGACTGCATCAGGAGAAGTCTTCCTGACGGCGGCAAAAGTAGGTTTTGAAGGGAACCCTAATCCAATCTGTGGACAAAACTAACTCGGCAATGGGCTCATGAAGGGTTCTGAAAGGTTCCAGTGACCAGTCACCCTGAGGCCCAGAGAGGCTCCTGGAGCCTCCAGACGCAGGGACGGAAGAACAGCCCTTCCCGATAAAAATAAAGATACCAGACCAGGGCTCCCAAGTGCCTCAGGCCGACTGGGCTGGTCCTGAAGGTTTAACGGACTCATGACAATGTGACAAATGCAGACAGCCCTGGGAGGCTTATGGACAGTGAGGTCTATTCAATTAAACGCCTGTTCTTTAATCTGAGAATTCTGCTCGCCCCGTTTTTGCTCTGAGACACCCTTTCTGGGAACAATGGAGATGGTAGATGACTTATTTTCTCAATTCTTCTTTTAATACACGGGTAGCCCTACGGGGGGTGGTGAGTAGGAAAGTGCGGGATACTGCTGATGAGCAAACCCTAACACCTGGATAACAGGACCGCCAGTCCTTTTCAAAACTTTTCTGAAGGTCTTTGATTCTAGGATGTGGTCATGGTCCCCACACTGAGCACTTCCCGCCCCCTAGGGGACAACTGGGGAACACCAAGGAATGGGGACAGTGTTTCCGGTGGTCATGAGCACTGGGGGCGCTCCTGACTATTCAGTGGGCAGAGAGGCTGCGGGTGTGAAATCCCTTGCTATTTGCACAACCGTCCCAGCAAGGGGGGGACTGTGTTGCCCCTGCGCCAATGGCGCCCCCTCCGCCCCCAAACGTGAAGCATTAGCTGGGGGTGGGCCACGTGCCTCCCCCCCCCCCCCGGCCCCCGCCCCTGCCCCAGGCGTCCCTGTGCCCTGCCCTTGCAGTCATGAGTGGCCAGGGGGCGCTGTGCCACTCCAAGGACCCAGAGAAGTCTCCTTGGCCAGCCGCCCTCCAGGCACGCTGGCGGGCGTATAAAACAAGATTCTCACCTGCTCTGTTCGAAATCCCTGATAGATTCTAGGGGTCTGTTTCAACCTTTAATTTACAAACTGAAAAGCTGGCTACTTTAAGCTGCGCCTATAATTTCTAGGCTCTGATCTTAAGGACGTTTCATGTGCCTATAAAATCCGAGAGTCTGAGATGTGCTGGTCTCCAGGACGAATAAAGAACTTAAAACCAAATACCTGATAGACTTCAGCATCGGGCCCAGCCCTCCCACCCTCCCTCCCTCCTCCACTTGCCCGCTGCCCGGGACACCCTGATCTCAGCTCTTACAGGTTTCCAGCTCCGCCCTGTCCTCTCCTGCAGGTCCGGCTGGTGGATCTTGGGGTTCCTTCGTCTGTGGGGCTGAGCTGGAGAAGACACCGACTGGAGCCCACTCCAGGTACAGGGGGGCGTGGTGAAACTGCAGAGACAGGGCAGGGGAAGGGCTCAGTTCCTTTTTCAGATGAAGAGCCTGAGGCTCAGAGAGTATGGGCAACTCACCCCCGGGGAACAAAGCCAAAAGCAGTGGCACAGCCTGGAACCCTCTGTGCTGCCTGATCCCTGAGAACACTACCCCCCCCCCACCCCCAGCTTGAGGCTCCGGGGACAAGCCCGAGCATCATTGTCAATAGACACGTCAGTGTCTCCTTGGGTTTTGTGTGGTCAGGAAGTGAGGGAGAGTGGGATAGGGAAGCAGGATCACTGATGAAATGAGCTCTCCGGGAGGAAGTGTGCTGGGCCGTCAGAGACACACATCCCCCCCCCCCCCCAGTACACCACAGGCAATGCGGGGGAACGTGTGCACGCGGCTTCCTTCCTTCTTTAAAAAGGATAAATCAGACCCTGATAAACAGTCTGCGGAGGGCTAAAGTGCCTGAGAAAGAGAATCTGCTCATCGTAGGTGAATGGTGGCCCCCCACCCCCATAAAGATATGTCCATATCTGAAACCTAGAACCTGTGAATGGGGCTTATTTGGAAGAGATCTTTGCAAATATCATTCGGTGAAGGATCTTGAGACGAGAGCATCTGGGTTATCTGGGTGGATCCTAGATCCAATGACAAGTGTCCGTACAAGAGAAAGGCAGTGAGATCCGGGACGGAGGGAGAAGGCCACGTGAAGACACAGGCAGAGACCAGACAGACGCAGCCACGAGTCAAGGGACACGCGGTGCCACTAGAAGCCGGCAGAGGCAGGGAAGGGTCTCTCAGAGCCTTCAGAGCGAGCAGAGCCCTGTGACAGCTGGATTTCAGACTTCGGGTCTCCAGAGTTGTGGGATGATACAGCTCTGCTGTTTTAAGCCCCTGCTTTGTAGCCATTTGTGAGAGAAACCACGAGAAACTAACGCACTACTGTAGACATGCATATACACATAACTTCCTTCTCTATCGAGAGACAGAAAACAGCTCTCTTACAGAAATGACTTGCAACTTTCTGGAAGTACAAGATACCAGGAGCTCCAAGAATGACGGCTCTAATTCACATAGGAGTGGAGAGCCAAGGAAAGCCTGAGCGAGGCGAGGGGCCACAGACTGCTCTCTGGGGGATGTCTAGAGTGGCCCTCTCATGTGCTCCCGTCCTGAGGTGTTCTCAGGGGTGGGGTCCTAGTCAGACCCCGTCGGAGAAGGCTGGTTGGCAGCAGGGGCCACACCGGCCAGCTCTGTGCTATGGCTGCCTGCCGGTCTGTCAGCCCCCTTGGCTCTCTCCTGAGCAGGCCCCGGCAGCCGTACCTTGGAGTAGGCCAGATGTCTGAAGGCCTTGCGGGCCTCCAGGGGCTCCACGAACTCCACGATGGCGGTGACTCCGCCCTCGGGCAGCAGCACGCGGCCCAGGCTGCCGAAGCGGCCGAAGGTCTCCTGCAGCTCGGCCGCCAGGGTGCCCGCTGGGAGGTTCTTGACCAGGATCACGGTCTTGCTTCGCTCGGCCGCCGCCTGCAGGGAGGGAATCAACACACGTGGGGCAACAGGAGGGAGGACCCTCCGCCTGACCCCAGCACCGATCTGTGGTCGTCTCTGCACCACGCACCCCTAAGGGACCTCAAGTAGGGCACTTGGGGAGTGGGCCCCCGAGACCCCACTCTCTCGGGCATGGCGCTCCAGGGACTGAGGCAGCTCCTCACAGGGGGGAGGGGGGAGGGCTCTAGCTCTAGAGCCCAGGTCACATGTCAGCCCCTCCACTTCTGAGCCATGGCAGATTCGGCCAGGGTCCACCCACAGCCCTCTCTAGACCTTCCAGAGTGTCTCTGCCCGGACTGCCAACGGCTAGGACGTGCATCTCAGGGCCAGGGGCCTTTTCCTGGACCTGCAGAGCGCCTGCTGCCACACACGGGGTAGGCGGGAAGGGCCGAGGAGTCAACACCGGGGGAGCAGCCTGTGGTGCTCGGGACTTCGTGCGTCGCCCGTCCTCGGGGCGGGACAAGTGTGCAGTGTGAGTTCTGCAGCGTCCCCCAGGGAAACGTCAGCCCCCTGCTGTAGCAGCAGTTACTATGATAAGCACACCCCGTGCTGGTCTCCTTCCCCTCGACCTTTCTCACCAGTGTTTTCTGCACTGTGGCCAGTAAACTGCATGAACCTTGAACCTCCGTCTTAAGAATTTGCTTCTGGAAGAAGCCCAAGAAGACAGTAGCTACATGGCCCTGAGAGATGTACTTAACTCGGCCTCAGCCCCTCACCTAATGCCAGGACACAGAGCCTACGTCACAGGAGCACTGCAGGGAAGGATTTAATTACGTGTGTTCACACGAGCCAAGCGCACACAGTATATGCACTCTGTAAATGTCAGTGGTTGTCCACTGAAAAACCAGGTAGCAGGGGCACCAAAGAGCCAAGATACAATGGCAAAACTCCAGGCATATGGGGTATCTGAGCGTGAAGCTCAGCTTGGCTATGAATCTAACCTGAAACCTTGGGTCCGTTGCTTTCCCTCTGGCCTCAGTTTTCTCGCCTGCAAAATGGGCGGTACCACCCCTCCTCTAGGCCTCCCTTGTTGCTGTGAGGACTGAGTGAGGCGGGTGAGGTAGAAGCCATCTGCAGGCGGGAAGGGCTGGGCCCCGGGGGGCTTCAGGTGCAACTCAGGCTGCAGAGAACAACGGTTAGGGGCGGGGGCTCTGGGGCTGCATTCCGATCCGCAACTAGCTCTGTGATCCGGACCATGTGATTTAGCCTCTATGGACCATGATGGGAACACAGTAGCGTTGCTTTTCGGGACTGTCACGTGAGGGAAATGAATAATACAACACAAATTTAGGGGAACACTTTGGTGAGTCCCACTACGTGCTGGCTATCAGCGTCTGTCCTTAACATATCCATGCGCCCTTCCATTCCAACCGCCCTGGAAATTGGCCTGGACCAGCTGAAGGGCTACTTGGGAGTCAGAAGTCGAGATTTAGTCCAGGCTCCTGCCACAGGCTCTGTGTTTGACCTCTAAGTCACCACCCCCAACCCCTCTCTGGGTCTGTTTCCTAGCCTGTGAAAGTGAGGGGGGGAGGCAAGGCGGCCTCAGCAGGCTCGCTAAGACTTAGCCATCCGTTAATCTAAACTCCTACCTGGTGGCGAATGTGCACGTGGGAGGTCTGACCTCTCTCTTACCTGGTCTAAGGAGGGTCTAAACTCCCAGTCTGACGAAAGGCGCTCTTAGTAAGGAACTGGGCACGGCCCCTCTCATCTATGTGGGGAAGCCCCCTGCACACAGCCCCCAAGAAACACCATCCGAGGCAGATGGACCCCTTGTCTGAGCCCAGATGATATTTTCTTTTTTAGAGACGATTTAGAGATTAATAATAATCATCCTTAAAAGTCCCGATCCTCAAACCTGCCAGCAGGTGCCGGATCTGAAACCCCACCCTTGGCTCTCCAGCCGCTGGTGGCTCGCTGAGCTGGTACCCACCTGGCTGAAGGAGTCCAGACTGACCCCGTTGTCCAGGAGGAAGCGCCGCACTTCTTGGACAAGCTGGGTCTCCCCCAGGGCCACGCGCACGGCCACGCTGCCTTTGGTCTCCTGTGGGAGGGGGGAAGGGGGAAAGGAAGAGGCCCTGTCAGCTGGCGGGCTGGTGACAGGTCAGCCGTCCCATCTCCCAACAGCCTGAGGAGACAGCTGGATGGGGCCAGGCCGCGCCAATGCCCCCCACGGACCCACAGTGATTTCATGGCTCGGGCTTTGTGTCTTTCACAGTAAATCAAGAACCCCGTGCTTACCTCTCCAGCTTCACTCCCCACCCTCCATTCCAGCCAGGCAGGACGACCTCATCCACACCTCGGGCCTCTGCACTCACTGACCTCTGCCTGCATGATGCTTACCCCATGACCCCTCCTTCCATCCAATTTCTGCTTAGATGTCACACTGCTGACTGGCGACCCTCACTCTCACACCCTCTTCCGTACTCAGCTTACCCTTCCTAGCCATCATGGTCACGCCGCACCTGTTTATGTCTGTTTTCCTTCTCTGGAAGGTTAGAACAGCAAGACTTTCTGTGTGGGGTGCCTGTGGGATCTGAACTGGCTGCATGCCTCCTAACTGGCTAAGGCCTAGAGCCGAGCTGCCCAACATGGTGGCCATGTGCCACATCGAGCCACTGAACACTTGAAACGTGGCGCACACGCATTAAGAAGTGCTCGGAGTATAGAACACGCACTGGATTTCGAATACTTAGAAAAAAAAGCAAAGTATCTTGTCGTCTTTCATATTATGTATAACGATATCTTGGCTACGCTTTGGCTATACCAAATTAAATAGAACAGAATATGAAAATGAATCTTGCCTGCTTCGTTTTGCTTAAAAAACGTGGCCACTACGGCGTCCGCAACTGCACATGGGGCACACATTCTAGTTCTAACGGGTAGCGCCGACTTTGAGTGTCGGGCAGGAGGAAATGACAGTGGGTCCACGGTTTATGGACTAAAAGACCACGGATATCCTTTGCTGACTGGCTAGAAAAATACTCCAAGTTTTGATGAAGATGGACTTAAGCCACTAGAGACACGTGCATTTTAAGGAAGGTGTGTGACCCGAGGGGGCTGGAGAGATGGATGGGAAAAGTCAGCAGGAACTGGGTTTGACTTCGATGGAAAGAGGGGCAGAGACCAATGACTCCCCTTTCCTCATTTCAAAGACTGGGCCACCCCAGCCAAGGCACTGAATGTGACAACCTTGGAGAGGTGTGTGACAATGTTCAGAGAACAGGTGCCACAGTCAGACAGACCTGGTGTCATCCCATCTCTGCCTCTTTCCAGGTGCGTCACCCTGGGCAAGTTGCTTTGTGTCCCTAGGCCTCAGTTTCCTCATCTGGGAAGTGGGACAGCAGGGTCACCTAGCTCATTGGGCTGTGGTGAGGAGCACCCCACAGCTGAGTCTCTCTGGCTTGGCTCCACACAAGCTGGGGAGAAGCAGGCCTGGAGCACGGAGAGGATACTTCCAGAGAAGGCCCCAGGGATGCCCACAACTTCAGCCTGAGGCCTGGGACTTGCAGATGACCCTCCCCTTGCTCTTTCTCCCCTTGCAATAGGCCCAGAGCCACTCACGTGGTCAAACACTTGACTTTTGGTGGCGCTGTATTTCTGCGCAATGGCATCCGCCACGGCGTTTGGGCCCATGAACAGCGTGTTCCAGTTGTGAGAGCTGAGAAGCAGAGGCAGAACGGGGAAGTCAGACCAAGGCTGAACGAGCGGAGCATTTTCTCAGATGCAAAACCTCTAAAAAATAAGCTCATCACCTGCCCTTCAAGCCCCCAAAGCCTCCTCCTTCTGCCAACTTACCTGGCATGGGCCAAGAGCCCAGGGCCTGGAGACGTAAGCAATGAGGATACAATCCCCGACATTCAACAAGCACTTACTTTGTGCCAGGGACTAAGCACTTTGCTTATATTAGTTCATTTAATTCTTACAACACCGAGAAAGTAAGACACCACTGTGATTCCCCCCATTAAGCAGATGAGGAAAGTGGGGCTCAGCAAGGTTACGGACGAGAGGCTGAACCCATCCCAAGGAGCCAGAGCATGTGGATGACTGGAGGGGCGGGGCCCAGAGGCTGGTAGCGGGTAAGGACCTGGAGCTGTTGGCTTTGTCTTTAGATTCTTTCTTCTTCTTGTAAGATGATGATCCTGGGGTGTCCGTGTCCTCACTGGCTTCCTTCTTGATGGTGGATGGTAACACGTGCAGCATCCTGCCCTGGAGGAGGATGACAAGAGAGGGTAGAGAGGAAGGGGGTGGGTGGGTCCACATCCTGCCCCAGGACATTAGCCCCTCCACCAGCAGGCTGGACCCAGTGCTAAAAATCCAGTCAGGAGACAGAGCCTCAGGCAGAACCACCACAGGGCCACCATCACACCAGAATGGGGGCCTGGCCACGTGATTCAGGATCCCAACACGGGTGGGGGACTTTTGACACAGTCTCACAACAGAAACTGAGCATTTATAAAACCCCTGCAGCACCCCCTCAAGCCCGGGCCCCCTCCTATCCCTGTGCGCCAAAGCAAGGGCTCCACGAGGGTGGGAGCCGGGTCAGCTGGGGGGCCCCAGGAGACCAGTAAGTCATGAATGAACAAATGAGTGGGGGGAAAAAAGGAGAAAGGGAGCTTGAGGTGGCCTGGGCTTGAGCAGATGGGCAAAGCACACTACGCAGTAACACTGGAAGAAAAGAGTTTTTTACATCCTATTGCTCCCATTTAACATGACCAGGTCCAAGCTCTCCTTCCCTATTTCTCTCCCAAGCATCATCTCTGGGGATGGAGAGCACATTCGTTCATTTGACAAATAGTTTTTGAGCCTCCGCAGTGTGCCAGGTGTTGTCCGAGGTGCTGAAGGGCCCTGCTCGACAGGCTCTGCGGAGGCGGCGGCTTCGCACACCGTATGCGTTCTCTTAGAAATGCGGGTGCTCATGCTTGTGGGCCCACACATCCCTTCCCGATCACCTGAGACCAGCTGCCACACCAGCCCTGAGCAGTTACCTGGAACACCTGCCCGTCCACTTCCGCGTAGGCCCTTACGGCGTGCTCAGGGAACATGAAGGTGACAAAGGCGAAGCCCTTGGGTTTCTTGGTCAGGCTGTCGATGGGGTAATGAAGCTCAGACAGAGGACCTGGGGACAGGACAGGCGTCAGCATCCTGGGGGCGGGGGCTGGGCCTGAGTGCTGGGCACCCAGCTCTTCTAAGTTGGTCACAGCCACTTGGCCCACGGAACAATGTGGCAAGCAGTTGCTGTGAGACCAGCTCAGAGGTCACGAGCGGCCTTTCACAATCCTTTATGTGTCTACCCAAGAAGTACAGGTGCCCAGGCTGGATCCTGCCTCCAACACCCACCACATATGTGGCCGGGGGCAAAGCACCAGCCTCCACGTGCCTCAGTCTCTCATCTGTAAAGGGACATCCTAAGAATGCCTAGCTCACAGGGCAGCTGTCAGCAAGTCCATAAATGCGTCAATACGAGTGTAGTGTACTGAACAGAGCCTGCTCCACAGTTAGTGTCCCAGAGGTGTGTGGGGTGTCAAAGTGCAGCCTTTCTGAAGCGCCTTCCGCTCTCAACACCAAGAGGCACCCACACCCCCTCCCCCCCCGGTCTTTGTCTTCCTCCATGGAAACCTGGAGGCCAAGGCTCATTCCCTCACCTGGGCAGCCCGGCCCTGCTGTGCAAACCAGTGGCAGCGGGCTGGGAGGTCACAGGAAGGTGCCTGCTGGCAGAGTCCTAGCCGGGGCCTCCCTGCCCCGACGACAGGCACTCTCACCCAGTGTGGACCCTCACGACCCACAGCTGGCCTCCCACCAAAGAGAGGGATCCCAAAGCATCCAGACCTCGCCCTCCATCTCCAACCCTGACTTCCTTCCCTTCAACAGGCACAACCTTAAAAACACACAGCCCTGTGTGCTGAGTTGAACCCCAGGCCTTCCTATTCTCGCTTGAGAAATAGTAGCAGCAGCAGCGACCATGACATAGCCACTTGGGATGTGTGGTTTGGGGAGCAAGGCCTCAGACAGTGGAGCTCAGCCCGAGGAGCCCTGCCACGTTTGTGCCCCAAGTGACTGGACTTCAAACTCTACGAGCAGCAGGAGTTCGAACAGCAAGGGCTAGCTCAGCAGAATGTTTCTAGATCTCGTCTGTTCCGGGTTTAGACAGTGAGAGCAAGGAGACAACGCGTTGAGACGGCACATGACGCCCGTGACATGACCTTTTACTGGGAGCCCTGCTAACCCCCTACATCCATGACGTGTGGGCGCTCACAGCAGCTCTGGGGTCATCAGCCCCATCTACAGATGACAGAACAGAGATAAGAGGGGGAAGCTGTCTGCCTGTGGTCAGGTGCTGATAGGAGGCGGGCTGTACTCGAACCCAGGCCGGCTGCTCACACGTTACATGCTATGGGTGTGGTATGGGGGCAGCTGGAGGCGGCACCCCTACCGAATTTGGAGAAGAGCTGCTCCAGGTCCTCCTCGGTGCTGGTATAGGGCAGGTTTCGTATGAAGAGCCTCCCAGAGTCGGCCAGGTCCTCCTCCTCTTCGTTCTCCCCGAGGGTCCGGCCTTGCCAGGGTTTGGCGCTATTCTTCGGGGGCCCCTTGGCCGTAGTGACGTTCTTTTCCCTGAATACCTCGATGTAGCGCCCACCTGCAGGAGGAGAGGAGTGAGGGCTCTGGGGCGGGCCCGGAACTGGCCAGCGACTCCTGGGCAGTGACCCAAACTCTCCTTTGCAACCTTCCAGATGCCACGGCCAAGGCGAGAGTGCTGGCACCTGGCTCTGTTACCAGGGTGGCGGTCTGGGCCAGGGCTGGGCCTTCCGGCTGAAGGGCCCTCTCCCTGAATCTCACTCATCCCACACATTCGGCTTCAATCCCGGGGGGAGCCTGCCTGGCCACCTCAGGCCACTGTGCTGCGTCCTCTACCCCTCAGGGCACATTCCCTGGCTGTCCCCGGACAGCCAACCCCAGAGGACTGCCTCGTACTGTTGATGAACGGTCTCTGTGCACCGTCGCACAAAGCCAGAGCTTGCCCCCGCTGCTCCTCTGGGCTTTGCTCCAACGTCACCTTCTCAGAGAGGCCCACGTGGACACGATCCTGTTTCAAAATGCACCTGCTCCAATCCCGGCCCACCTGCTGACTGCGTGTCTCTCCCCGCTCTTCGTCAGCTTACTCTTACCTCCGGGACGGCAGAGGTTTTGGTCCATCCTGCTCACTGCTGTATTCCCAGCGGCCAGACCAGTGTCGGGCACACAGCTGACCCTCCACAAAAACGCACGAGTACACGAATGAGCGAACAAGGCCCTGCGGCCAGGCGGGACTGGCTCCTTACCCATGTATTCCCGGTGGCATTTCAGAGCTTGCTTGACTTCCTCTTCGCTGCGGAAGTCCACAAAGATGTACCCTGAGAAGGGACAGTTACAAAGGGAGACTCTGCAGACACTGGTGGGAGTCACCAGGAGCACCCACGCGGTGCTGGATGTGTCGGGGGATCTGAGCAGGAAGTGGGGAAAAACCCTATTTTTGCCAAGTCTCCAAAATACAAGCGGACTCTCCCCGACTCCGCAGCCAAAGCTCTCCGTGCGGGCAGTGTTGAGAGCCCATCGCCGGTTTTACAGACGAAGGTGCCGGACCACAGGAGTCAGGAACACGGGGGGTCTTCAGCTCCCTTCCGGCCTCACCCACCCCAGCCCCCTCTGGAGAAGCCGTGCCCAGGCGGAAGCGTGGGGACCAGCTTGGCAGCCGAGAGGCTATCTCCACAAGCACTCTGCTGCTGGCTCCATGCACACGAAAAAGCACACCGGCCTGTCCCCTAGAGCACGGAGGCCTCACGGCCATCAGCTCACAGGGCCTCAACCCATGAGCCACAGAGCATCATGGCTAAGAGGTAGCAGTGCTGTCCCCTGGTCTGGAGCCCTATCACAAGGCTATTTATTCCCTCCTAGGATTCCTCCTTCCTCTGTTCCCGAAGGCAGGCACCTCAACTCTCCCCATAAATGTCCTTCATCCACTTCCCTCCCCACTGCCCCACCCAGCCTACCTGCCCCTCGTGGGCCCCGCCCCAGGACCCTTCTGTCACCAGCCAGGGACTGCTCCGATCCAGCTGTGACCTTCCCGTGCTTTAAGCCCCTGCTGCGCTCCTGCACCCAGGCTGGAGTCCACGGTCATGTGTAAGCCTGCGGGCCGGGTCCTGCCTCCTCAGCAGCTCTTCCAAGGGGACGTTCTGTCACACCTCAAAAGCTCATTATGCTCAGCTCCCTCCAGCTCCGGGCCTCTAATACAGTCTTCTCTCAGCCCTGACAGCTCTGCTATGCTCCTTCCTGCTGCCTCTGGCCAACCCCTGCTCACCTTGCAGTCTCCAAAGTGCCATGAAACCAGGGGTACCCCCTCCACTACCACCACCACCACTATGAACAGCAGCTCTCAGGGAGTATGCAGTAGGCGTTCAGCATTGTTTAAATGCTGTGTGTGTGAACTCACTGAATCCTCACAAAGGAACGAGCTAGGACTGCCCCCCTGCCCAGATGAGAGGCTAAGGCCCTCATTCAAGGTCACAGGGCCTGGAAGTGGCTGAGCTGGGATCTGAGCGTGGGCAGGCACTCGTCACCCCTTCCTTTACTGCACTCGGTGAGTGTGCAAGGAGACAGAGCTGGCTGGCTGAACGGAGCTGCCTGGTAAGAAGGGCTTCGTGCTCAGAGAGCTGGGGGGGAAACACAGACACTCCAAGGCCACAAGACCATCCCTAAAGCAGGAGCCCTTTCTTCCCCAGACACCAGCCCCCATGGTTCCCAACCCCTCTGCCTATGTGGGAGTCTTCCTGCCAAGGACACCCCACATGCCCGGTGCTGCCCGGCCTCCCCCAGCCGGAGGCCCTCAGGGTGGCTCTCCGAGGGGCACCAATTCTGCTGCTCCGTGTCCTACAGCCTCCGTGCCTGGGCATCGAGTAGGCACAGGCAGGCTTCCAGCTCTCCAAGCTCAGACCCTTCCTACCAACATGTTCGCCACCCCTCTGAAGCCTGGGGAGCGCTGGCCACCCAGAGCGGGAAAGACAGGGGAGAGGGCAGCGCCGGGGCAACACCACACATCCTCGGCAACTCACAGTGCTGCCCGTCAGCACAGCTGCCCGTGGACTTGGCCCTGCAAGCCCCAGGACCAGGGACATGTGTTTAAATAGAACAGGCGAGCCCACGAGCACAAGTGTAGGCTGAGAGGGAGGAAGGGAGGGTGCAGGGAGCAGGGGCAAGCTACATACAAGGCCACCGGAGGCAGACCCTCGTCCTGAGCACTCCAACCCCTCCACTGAACTGGGGACACAGAGCAAACACAACAGCGGCCCTGAAAACATCCCCCCGAAGCAGCTGCCCCAACCTTCCATTTATGCCCTCTGTCTCCCCAGACCCACCCCACGGGGCCCTGACCTTACCTGTTTTGTTCCCATGAGCATTTCTCACTATCCGAATGGCCACTGGTCTCAGGGGCGCCAGGAATTCCGTAACGCTTTTCTGCAAGAAGTAAAGTTTTCCCTCCTTTATCAACCTCCTACCCTTTGTCTATTTTCCTATCAGGTCACAGGTCCCAATATCAACTGATCTATTTGTAAATTAAAGAAACCAGATTTTGCCTGTTGTTTGGTTACAAACGTCTGTTGTCTTTGGACTTTATGACATTTGTTGTCTTACAGAAGTTTTTAACTGTTGTGTCATTAATCCATTTTTTCCCTGACAGCCACCAAGTTGTGCAAACGGCTCAGAGACGCCTGTTTCATTTTAATAAGTAAATTCACCAATGCTTTCTCCTGCAACTTTCAGTCTCATTTTTTAAAGCTTTCGATATATCTGAAACTTACCTTGCTATAAGGAGTAAGGCAGGGATCCATCTTTCTTTCTCTCTTCAAAAAGGTTAACTGGTTGTCCCATTATTACTTATGGAAAAATCTCGCTTCTCTTCATTGATATGAGACACCCCCCCCAACGATCCTCAAGTAAATGCTGATATAAGTTGTAGCTTATTCTGAATTCTCTTCTACTCCATCAACCTGTCCACAACTTTGCCTGAACCAAACTGTTTTAATTGCTGTAGCTTCAAATATGTTTCAGTGCCTTGCAGGGAAAGGGTCTATGCTTGCAGGCTACTCCCCCATGGTCTACGACACTGCCCCCATCCTGATGAGGTATGATGGAGCTTATTCATTTATTCATGATTAGGGAAGAATTAGCATCTTTACATTCTAAAGTGTATGGCTTTCCATTTATGTAAGTATTCTTTTAAATCCCTCACTGCAGTTTAATGTTTTCTCTATAAAAGTTTTATTAGAGTATCTATAAAGCCTCTCTACACACACACACACACACACACACACACACACACACACAATATTCATCAGACTGTCTAGAGGTGGGTGTTCTTTCTGTTTTCTATACAAACCTTCTCCTCTATTGCATTTTGTTTTTGTTCGTGGAGAAGAAAAAAGTGACTATTTTTTATGAATTAATTTTGCAAAAAGCCATCTAGTGTTTCCTTATTTTTTTTCTAAAGCATGATTTTCTGCAAGTCTGGTATTGAAAACTAAAGTGTGGCGCATTGAAACAGTGGAACAGAATGCATCATGAAAAAGAAGTCCTGATATGGAAGGTTCCCAGGCTGTATCATCAAGTAAAAAATGCAATGTACAGAAGAGCGCGGAGAGATGAATTTCTGTTTCCAGAAGGACTCTAAAGGATCGGTTAACTCAGATAGTCTAGCATGACCCACGTGCTGATTGCGTAGATGAACCTGGATGGGCTTAATTTTTTAAAAATGAGTAAATATACTATCAAAAAAGATAAACACTTCAAGAGGAAACAAGGGCAAAGCTATGGCCAGGCACTTTGTAAAAGAGACGTATGTTGACCTACAGACGTGAAAGAGTGATCGGTCCCACCAATAATTTAAAATATAAATTAAAATGAGATGCCATTTTCACCTGTCATCTTGAGAAAGATGAACACCCAGCGTCCGCAGAAGTGGGCACTTTCATAGTCCGCTGAAGACAGCATAAATGAGCAATGCCTCCAAAGGGCAACTGACATTCTGTATCAAAGCCTTGAAAACGTCCGTGCGTGTGCTTGCACAAAACATTTATCTGGGGCAAGCCTTGGCCAGCTGCGGCCCACAGGCCAAATATTGCCCACGGCCTGCTTTTGTATGACCTGTGAGCTAAGAATGATTTCTACATTTTGGAAGGGTTATTTTTAGAAAGAGAAGAAGCGTGCTCCAGACACCGTATGGCCCCCGCCAAAGCCTAAACTCTGTGCTGACCTTTACAGAAAAAAATCTGCTCACCTCTGGTCTCAAGGAATGCTGACTCCATTATCATTAACAGCAAAAGACTGGAAACCACACCCATGCTCCACGTCAGGGGACCGGGTGGATATGTACCACAATGCGTCCAGAGTAAGAAATAACATACAATGTGAATGCTGATGTCGTAGCAGAAAATTTAATATTCGAAGATATTTTTAACGTATTGTGGTAATGGAGAAAAAAAGTTTCAAAATAGTTCCTACTGTAGGAATGCTTTTTAAAACTAGAAGACAAGAGGTCAATGTTTATATACAAAGGAAAAAATGTCTAAGACGATATGCTTAGAATTTATTGGTGATTGTCACTGAATGATATAGGGGCTGTGTGTGTGTTTGTGTGTGTAAGGTTGCCCCACCTTGCCTGGAACAGTCAGTAATTACACCTGCACGAAGTAGACCTACGTCCTGGCACCCTACCTAGTTAGCACCTCTCTCACTCTCAATTCAGTTGGAGGACATTTAATGTGGTCATCTTGGTTATAGGTTACTTCATTTCTCTTTATTCAGCTACTTTTAAAAAATTTCCTATGCTGAACTCCCATTACCTTTGCAAGGAAGTAAATTAAAAAGTTCTCTGCTGTGTAAACTCAGAGTTAACAAACTACAGTATGTGGGCCAAATGTGGCCCATGGCTCGTTTTTGTCAATAAAGTTTTATTGGCACACAACCATGCCTATTTGTGTACCTGTTATCTAGGGCTGCCTTGGTGTGACAAGAGCAGGGCTGAGCAGGGCTGAGTAGTTGCAACAGACCATACTGATCAGAAAGCCCTAGGTATTTATCACCTCATCCTTTAAAAAAAATTTTTTTGAGATTTATTTTTGAGAGAGAGAGAGAAAGAGCATGGGGGGTAGGAGGCTGGGAAGGGCAGAGAGGGAGAGAGAATCCCAAGCAGACTCCATGCTGAGCGCGGAGCCTGATGGCGGGGCTCAATCTCATCACTCTGAGATGACGACCTGAGCTGATACCAAGAGTCTGGACGCTTAACCGAATGAGCCACCCAGGCACCCCGAAAAGTTTTTAACAGTGTTTGCCACTCCTAACGCACAGGACCAGGGAGTGAAACCGGTCTTTCTCGGTCTCCGTAGAGCCATCTCTGCTTCCTGACCCTGACACTGCCTGAGATTTTACTTGGCCTTTTTGACCCCAGTTCCTTTAAGTCCTCAACGATCCTAAAGTCCCCACGCAGCAGAGCCTCCCGGCATCCTCACGCCCGCCTCCTATTCTCCCAGGCTCTCCTCACCCTTGTTGCATTGTTGGTCATACCTCCGTGACATTGAACGGGGCTCCCCGCAGCTTCACAGTGTAGGGGGTGGTGGGCTCCTTTTGGTTTGCCGCTTTGTCTGCCTGAAGGATGGCAAAGAACAGAAATGGCCACGGTGAGCTCCTGGGTACAGCTGCAGGAGGCAGCTCCAGCCATCTCAGTGGGCGCTCACAGAGGCTCCTGCTGCCAGGGCGAGCCAGGGAACGCTGACGCGCATCCCGCCTGCCATGGGGTGCAGTCTGGCTGCACGTGGAGGTAAGGGGGTGCTAACAGGGGCTTCAGGCTACCAGGAGGGGCAGAGAGCATTGGATGGAGCCTTGAGGTATCCAGATACTCGCTACCGTGGATTTAGGGCTTAACTCTGTGCCAGGCACTCATGCAAAGCACTCTGTAAACGCTGCTGTCCTACTGAGTCTCCAAAACCACCTTAGAGGATTACGGGTTCAGGAGCTTCTTTGTAATTCTGGAATCCAAGTAGCCTTGAAAAAATCGAAACTTTCTATAATTCCTTTGGCAACAAAATTTGCCCTGACTTGAAGCCACCGGCCAGCAGAATCTGCTCTGAGCTGACAGGAGGCAATGTAGTGTCTGCTCTACCCCTTGTAGCAGGACCGGTCATTCCTGGTTCCGCTGCAGAAACAGACATGGGCCTGATTACGGGGTGCTGCCCCAGACCCCGCTGGGGGAGCTGCACCACACGAGGCATAGAGGTAACTTCCTGAACTCGGAAACTGTGAGCGCCAGCATACGCTCAGGCACAGGGGTTCTGGAAACCAGACACAGAGGCCACTGCTACGCTGAGCGTCATCTCAGATGAGCATCAGTGGCCCGAGGAGCACCTCACCCCAGGTCCCACGGCTACTCTGTGTCGGAGCTGGGATTTGAACCCATAGGTCTCTGACTTCGCCATACTCGCCTGGAATATACATTTTTAGGAGAAAAAGACAGGGTGTGGTCACGAGAAGGGACCGTAAATCAACGAATGAGGTGGAAGAGGAAAGAGAAAGAGGGAGATGGTGTCTGGAGCCTTGAAGAGGGCTGGCTGGGAAAGAGGGAAGTGAGGGGATGGGGACTCAGATGTGACCTGTCCTGTCTCTGAGCACAGGATGCCCTGTCCCTGAAGGTAGCCCCCACATCTATAACACAGACTTCAGAGCCCAGCACGCCTGGGTCCGAGTTCTGACCCCAACACTTCCCAGCCGTGACCTCGGGCAAGTCCCTTTCCTTCACTGGGCCTCAATTTCCTCCCCTGTAAAATGGGACAAGAATCCTTGCACAACCCCACTCCCTGTCATTAAATCGAAAGATTTAATGACAAACGACAAAGCAGGCGTTATACCCAGCATGTATTAGTTCTGATTACTGTCCACTGTGGCTCACACCCGCCTACCCTGCTACTAAGCGCGAAGCATCACAGGCAGGAGCCCCTCATGCAGCCCGTTAACACCCCCAGCTCTGGGAGGCAGGAGGCCTCTCCATATCGCCACAGAAAATAAACTCAGACGGGAGAAGTGCTTGCCCAAGGTCACACAGCAAGCACGTGGCAGGGCTGAGAGTTGAAGGCAGGTCGCTGGGCTGCAGAGCTGTCTTTCCTTTCTGACACACTCCCGCTAGCAAAGGGGCCGCAGGGAACGTGGGTGAGGACAAGGGTAGCTGAACCCCCTCCTCCCTCTGCCTCCCGAGCACCAGTGCGCACCCTCATACACACACCTCGGCTCTGGCCGTCCCCGGGGTCTCGTTCCTGGACGGGGTGCCCTGCTCCGGGCCGGCCCCCGGCCTCCCTCTGTCCTGCTGGGCGGGTGCGGGGCTGGGGGCCTCCTCCTCGGCCCCACTCCCGTCCTCACAGCTCACAGCTTCGTCTTCACTCTCTTCCTCTTCCGAGGCCGACGGTGACTCGGACTTCACCATCTTGGATTTCAGGTAATCCATGTCCGACAGCTCCCTCTGCACGGCCGCCCTGGGTTCGCGGCCATCTTCCTCTGCGAAAACGGGAGGCTGGGAGTCAGTGATGGTCGTGGGCAGAGCAGAGGCCTGGAATGGCAGAGGGTACGGCAGAGCCACTGGGAGCGGCCCGAGGCACCGAACAGCCCGGTGGCTCCTCTGATATGTAACGTTAAAAGGGGTGTAACTGTTGGGAGTTCTGACATTTCACGTGCCGCAAATCAAGAGAGCTACATAGCTCCCTGCGTGGCTCCCTGCACCGGCCTTGCCCTCGTCAATCTGCTCTTTCAGCTGTGGCCTGCTTGATTATTTTGAGACTACAGACAGGACTGTCATTCCTTGCCTACAACCTTCCAGTGGTTTCCAGATGCTCGCAGGACACCCATGCTCCCTATCAGGCCGGGATGAGCTGATTGGCTTCTCTCCCAGCTCCCCCTCTTCCTCCCCAGCCACCATGAACCACGTAGGCCCCCACCTCAAGTGCCTGCACTTCCCTTTCCCCCGTGCCCTGGCCACGCTCTTCCCTCTGCCTGTGACGCTCCCCTTCCTACCCCTTCCCTACGGTATTCCACCCACTCCCAGTGAGTCCTCCAGACCCAGGTTTTGCACAGAAACTTTACCAGGCATAAAATTTACATTCAATGCATTTTCTTGCCTTCAAGCAAAATCGGTGCCTGACCCACAACCAGAGCAGTGACCACTGTGGACTGCAAACGCTCCCGTACCCATCTGCCCCCATGCTGTGCTGTGGGCCCTTCTGAGGACAGAGCCCCCCCCCCCAGGCTTTCCCTGGGAGCTCTCCTACCCCCTTTCCTGCTTTCTCACTGTGGCACTCGTCTTTAGATACCGTCCGCAACAGTGGACTTAATCTTCCATTGCTTCTTTCCCCCGACTAGAATGACAGCTCCACGCGAGCAGGGTTTTTCTGGCTTTTGCGCACTGCTGTATCCTCAATGCCCAAAGCAGTCCCTGGCATTCAGCAGGTGCTCAATAAATATTTGACTGTGACCAGGATGGGTCGGGGCAGATCTTGGGTGGGATAATCACCCCCAGAGAGGACAGTGTCTCTCACGTCACCTCCTGTGTCTGGCACCGAGGGGCCCCAGGTCACAGCCGCCCAGGCTGGGACACACACAGGGGTGCGCACTCTGGGAAGGAGGGTGCGCATAGATGCCCTCACCTTCTGGGTCCTCACCAGCACCCTCCTCGTCGCTCTCCTGCCCTGAGTCGGAGTCAAAGTTCAGGTAGTCACTGGCGGCCTTGCTCTTCCCTTTCGAGGGCTCGGCATCCAGGACGTCATTGGCCCACGTGGCTGTCTGCGTCCGCTTCTGGTGCACGGACAGGAACTCCCGGAACTCGGTGTCTTCCTTCAGCTGGCGGCCCCAGGGAGGCAGGAGAGAAGGCTCAGCTAGGGCACACCTTCCGGACTGCCCAGGAGGGTGAGAGCATCCCCCAGGCTCATTTCTCCTGGTCTCTGGAAGACCCCTGGGATCAGCTGGTTGCACTCGTCATCAGACAAGGAGACTACGAAGCCACAGAGACGTGGAGGGGGAGAACAAGAGGCACGCCTCTGTCCGCACGCTGTATGAGCCTGCCACAGCCCTCCCGGCGCTGTCCTGGGTACCCGCCCTCTTGGTCCACAAGACACACTCACCTTCTCCAGTTCACCTGCTACCTTTTTCGTCTTGTCATCCTGCAAACAGGAAGCACAGACGGTGAGGGTCCCAGAGGAATGGTGCGAGGGGACAGAACACAGTCTGTGGAGGGTCTGCCTTCAGGAACCATCTGACAGGGGAGTCTCTGGTCGTTCCTGCTCCCAGCGCCCTGCCCCCCCCACCAGGGGTGACCGCCTTGCTGACATGTGGGCATGCAGATGGCAGTGACCTACGCACTTTCTTGGGTTCTGTGGGGACGGAGTCTTTGTCTTTTGAAGGATTCTTAGACTGGCTTATTTTCTGAGCATGTCTACTCCAGGCTCGGGGCTTTGTTGGGTCCCCAAACGATTTGCAGAACTCCACCTGCATGGGAGAGAGAGGGTGATGGGGCACCAGCCACCAGCCCAGCACGGGTGCTACCCTCGGCACCTGGGAGCCATGCTTTTTAAAAAGGCACTTGTCACCTACTAGCTGAGCCGGCTGAAGCAAATTACAATTGACCCTTGAACAACACGGGGTTAGGGGCACTGACACCCTGTGTAATTAAAAGTCTGTGAGTAACTTCCCACTCCCTCCATAACCTTACTACTAATAGCCTCCTGCTGACTGGAAGCCCTACTGAGAGCCGTTGATTAACACGTATTTTCTATGTCATATGTATGATGCACTGTATTCTCACAATAAAATGAGCTAAAAAAAAAAAGAGCATGTTAAGAAAATCATAAGAGAAAATACATTTAGAATACTGCACTGAACTTATGAAAAATATCTACGTACAGGTGGGCCCGCGCAGTTCAAACTCCCCCTGTCCGAGGGTCAGCCATGGTCATCCTCTGCTGGCCTTTCCTTTCTCCTCCCTGAAGTCAGTATAGTCGCTACACTTAGCAACCAAATCCACACACCAGGCAGTCTGAGTGCTCTGGGAGCAGGACACACCGAGCCTCCAAGACAGCGGGAGGGAGGGGCCATGAACCTCCCCACTTCCCGGATCAGCAAAGTGACGTCACTTGTCCCAGTCACCCAGGGAGAAGGTAACAGAGTGGGGACAGGAACTCAGGGGGTCTGGCTCTAGAGCCCGACTTCTCAGCCATCCAGGGGCACCACGTTTCTCTAAATCCCCAGTACAGCGTGGGTGCTCCTGGCATGGCTGAGTGAGTGACAGAGAACAGTGGCTGTCAAAGTGACGTGGGAGCAGCAGGACTGGGTGAGCTTTCTCAAGTGTGTATCCTCGGGTCCCACCTCACCCCCACACTGAGGCAGAAACTGTTTCAACAAGCTCTCCGGGGCATCCGTATGCATGAAAGTCTGAGAACCAGTGAGGGAGACCAAAGACAGCACAGTCTGAAAGCAGCCAGGCTCCGGGCTGGAGCGTGGAGGGGAAGATCAAGAAGTGGTGCCAGTTTCCACCGGCGGGCCGAAGCTGACTCACTGTAATCCGGGATGTGTCGATGAAACTCTTGTTGAAATGGTTCAGTGCTGTCCGGGCCTCTTCCTCCGACTTGAAGCCGATGAAGCCAAACTTACGGAACTTGCCGTCTTTGGTGAACTTCAGGCTGCAGTCCGTCAGGGTGCCAAAGGCAGCGAACAGCTGCCTGAAACGCTCCTCCTTCATCTACGACAGAAGGGGCGCGGTGAGGGAGGAGCAGGGGAGCCCCCAGAGCCAACGGGACAGAACCGGGCTGGAAACCCAAGGCCCCAGGATTCCCCAAGAGCAAGCTCAGACAAGGCTGGGGCAGGGCGCTCCGCAGTGAGACCTGGCTCCAGCTCGGACACGGGCTAGCTTACTTCATAGATGGGGAAATCAAGACTCAGGATGGCTGCAATGAAATCGCACTACTCTATGGGCTCTTCGGATAAGGAGACCTATTACGTAAGGAGGTCAGCACCGCGGCCGCACCATAGTCATTGCCTGATAATGAGAGAATAAACGCACGAACGAATGAACGTGTAAGTTACATGTGTTTGCTCACTGTGGTAGAGAGAATAATGAAGTACCCCCAAAAGATGTCCACATCCAAATCCCTGGGACCTGTGAGCCTGTGCCCGCATGTGGCCAAAGTGATTTCATAGATGTGATTACATTAAGAATCTTGAGACGGAGAAGTTATCCTGGATCATCTGGGTGGATCCAATATTCATGTCCCCTTATACGAGGGAGACAGGAGGGTCAGGGCCGGAAAAGGCAATGTGATGGTGGAGACAGAAAGAGACTGCAAGATGCCATGCTGCTGGCTCTGACCCTTCAGGACGTGGCCAAAAGCCAAGGAGCACAGGTGGCCTCGAGAAGCTTACAAAAGGCAAGGAAACAGATCCTCCCTTAGAGTCTCCAAAAGGAGCACAGCCCTGCCAACACCTTGACTTTAGGATTTCTGCCTTCCAAAACTGTAAGATAATAAATGTACATTGTTTAAGCCCCTAAATTTGAGGTGATTTTCTTACAGTAGCAATAGAAAACTAATTTCTTAATGTTATTATTATTTAGTCAAGGGACCCCGCACTATAAAAACTGGCGCCTGGCATCCCTCCATCCTCACTCCAGCCAGACTACCTGCACAACTCAGTAAGTTTTCTAAGCAGTTACTGGGAGATCTGCGTGTGGGTAGTAGTGGGGACACCAAGAATGCCACAAATAGCCAAAACACGGTCTAACATTCAAGAAACTAGAGACCTTGAAAGCCCAGTGGGAAGGAAAAACACACTTTCTGAGGCAGATTCTTAACAACTCTGATCACTAAAATCTTGTATCACCCTAGGAATTATTATCCACATTTTACAGAGGAGAAAATGAAGCTCACACAGGATAAATGATCAACCCAAGGTCTACGGAATCAAGAGCTGTGACTCAGCTCAGACACGTCCAAGGCAGTGAACTCACCTTCCCCATTACATGGGGGTAACCACACTCAAGTTCGAGCCCATCACTCCTCTGTTAAGAACCTCTTGGGGACTTTCTAATGTCAGAGGCTTAAGAATTAGCAGCTAAGATAAAATGAGAGATTCCCCATGATCTGGCTTGACCCACCCCTTCAGCACCATCTCTTGTCAAAGTCCTTGCAGCCCTCCCTGCTTCTCACCTCTGAGGTTTTACTAATTGTCTCCTCTGGGTGAAACATTCCCAGCAGGCCGGGCCAACTCCTCCTCATTCTCAGTTTGATCAACTCCCCCAGGAAGCCTCTCCTGGACTCCTCAGGTGGGTCAGGTGACCGAGCCCTCTGTGCTCCCCCAGCACGGGGCGATGCTTTGATCCCTGCCCCTTACCTCATAGTGGTCTGGTGTCCAAGTCCTCTGCTAGACTGTAAATGCTGTAAAGGTGGGAACTGAGTCTTATCCCTCACTGTCTACAAGGCCAGCAACATAACGAGTACTCACTGCTAAATACGTATTGGGAAAGAGTTAAGAAAAGTCATGCAAAGAGAGACAGAATGGTATAGGGGTCAGGAAAGCAAATTCTCGAAGCAGACTGTTCCATTCAATCCCTGCTCTATGAATGACCAGTTGTGCGTGACCTTAAGCAAGTCACTCCCCCTTGCTGTAGCTCAGTTTCTTCACCTTTAAAATGGATATAATAATGGAACCTACCTTGTAGGGTTTTGTTGCAGATTAAATGAGTTACTTTACCGAAAGCAACTGGTACAGTGCCTGGCACATATTAAACTCTCAAAATGTTAGCTGCTACTACTATTGTTTTTTCATCAATTGTTTCATTCACCAGACAAGACAAACAATGGTAAGAGAGTCAGTCCAATAAGGGAAAGAGCCTAATGCAACGGAAGTGGGAGGGGAAGAAAGGGTAGCCATGCTAAAATCCTCATCCATCAAAGTGAGGCATGAAGAGACACTGCCTAAAGCAGGTGGACGGATCAATATGTATTTTGAAAGTTTACTCTTTGGGGTAAATAATGGGAGAATTAAAAATAATAATAATATCACAGACTGGAAGGGAAGAACAGATGATGGGGTTCCTCATCTTTCATGGGGGAGGGTCAGCACATAGTCATTGGGGTAAACAGACCAAGAAATGGAGGAGAAAGCACACCATCTAGACACGTAATAATACCTATGAGGAGTCCTAAAAACAAACCATTGAAGATGGTTATTCCTGGAGAGAGACAGACGGTAGGATGGAGCAAAAGACTGCTTCTCATTTCAAACACCGCTGTATTGTTTGAATTCTTTCTTTCTTTCTTTCTTTCTTTCTTTCTTTCTTTCTTTCTTTCTTTTTCTTTATTAGTTTCTTTTTTCTTTTTTTTTTTTTGTCCTGTTTGAATTCTTTAAATCCTGTCATAGCTCTCCCACAACCCACTGAGGGGACAGAAAAGTTAAAAAACCACAATAGGGGCGCCTGGGTGGCTCAGTCGTTAAGCGTCTGCCTTAGGCTCAGGGCGTGATCCTGGAGTTCTGGGATCGAGCCCCATGTCAGGCTCCTCCGCTATGAGCCTGCTTCTTCCTCTTCCACTCCCCCTGCTTATGTTCCCTCTCTCACTGGCTGTCTCTCTCTGTCAAATAAATAAATAAAATCTTAAAAATAAATAAATAAATAAATAAATAAACCACAATAAAGCAGAAATAGCTTTGTGTCATCACTCCTTCTAAAGAGAGAAGCTCCTGAGGAGTTAGAGTCAAGAGTAACATAAGATCGCTCATCCCATCTGAAGGGTACATTTTGTATTCTGGGAATGAGCTTACTAGCCATATCAGTGGTGCGGGAGCTCTCCACCCAAACCGAAGCTGTAGTAAAATCGGTAAGAATGAACCACTTGGGCACACTGCCTCCAGTCATCTGACACCACACATCCAGCTACTTCTTCACTCATTCATTCCACATGTTTTTATTGAATGCCTACCACGTGCCAGGTTCTGTGCTGGTCTCTTGGGAAACACAGACAAGTATCACTGAATCACCCCTACCTACTTCTTGGATAAATGATTTAAAGCCCTTCACACGCACTCAGTTTTCTTAAATTACGGCCGATGGCCCTAAAGGCGGGAGTGGGGATGGAAACGCAGGTCCTTAACCTAATACTCCCCATTTGCCTCTCCAAAAGGCTCCCGAGCGGTAGGGGAATATAAGTGCAGCGTCTGATCCAGTGACGAGTCAACAACATCAAAAAAACCGTGCTCGTACGAGAGGATTTGTGGGAGAGAGCGTCTGGCACACGTGGGGGTGTTGGCATCTCCCTAGGCAGAGAGTTGTCGGGATGGAAATCGGGTAGGTACCCTCGGGCCGACTGTGAACCCTTGATCAGTCACTATCGCCCTCTCTCAACTGTCAGATGGGGATCTGCCGAGGATCCTGTCTCTTCTGGGTTTCGAATGAGCCCTGAGCCCTGCCCCAGGGCCAAAGCCCCTCAGTTCTCTCCAGCCATCTCCTTCTAGCCCCCAGCTCCTGGCTGGTCCCAATTTCAGATTCCCAAGTCCAGGCCCTGCACTCACCCCATTCGGGAGATTTTTCACGATGAGTCTCGACATGGCGCACGGTCCCCACTGTTTCGATTCCGGCGCGGGGGGACAGTGTCTTTCACCAACAACTTTCACGCTCCCGCTCTGGGGGCCGCCATCTTTGGCGAGCCGGAACAAGATCACGTGTTCCAGACGTCAGCCCGCCCTCTCCGGAAGCAGGCGTGGCCGAACCGGAGCGAGCCAAGGAAGTCACACCCCTCAAGGGGCGGGCCTGAAGGCATGCCTTCTGCGCAAGCGCAGGCTGCTTGGCCGTGCCCGGAGAAACCAATGCAGCGGCGCAGACGGCAGGGGGCGCTGGCTCCTAACATTGGCGGGGGTTTGCATGTGGCCGGCAGGGTGTTTGAGCCCCGCGTACACTTGGAAGCTGTTTTAGCCTCTTCTTGTATTTTATTTTATTATTGAGTCCTAAAACGGCCCTACGAAGGGAGGAAGGATTAGGGATTCTTGGTTGCCTTTTAGAGATGGGGAGACCGAGGTTCGGAAAGGCTGCCAGGCGCCTTGAAGCAATGTCTGCGCGTCACTTGCAAATATTGGAATGTGTCCACTGGGAATAAACGGCTCTGTTTTGCCCTCGAGGCGACTGGGAACCAGAGCAAGGCAGCTTGCTCAAAGGCACAGAGCTGTTACGTATTAAGTAGTATTACGAAGTTTTAAGAGATAGGATTATGAGCTTCATTGGTTTTCTACAGCTCCTGTGACAAATTACCAGAAATTCAGTGACTTTCAACAACAGATATGTATTCTTGCACAGTACTGGAGGCAAGAAGCCCCAAATCAAGGTGTCATCAGGGCTCCACGCTCCTGGTAGTCTCTAGGGGAAGACCCTTCCTTGCCTCATCCAGCTCCTGGTGGCTCCAGCTGTCCCTTAACTTGTGACTGTCCCTGCCTTCTGTTGACAATGCCTTCTTCCCTGTGTGTGAATCCAATCTACTTCCCTCTCCTTTCTCTTACTGGATTCAGAGTCCATCTCAAATCATCTCAAGATCCTTAACGTCTATCTGCAGGGAGCTTTCCAGCTAAGGTCACGTTCGTAGGTTCCAGTGGTTAGGGCGTGGGGGTATACATCTTTGGGGGACACAACCCCCCACGTGAGGATTTACTTGCTTCATGGTAGGTTACTTGGAAGATCGAATTTCACCCTCTCCACCTCTGGGAGAAAGTCAATTGGAGGAAAGCACACGACCACATGTAAAAATGTACCCTCACACCTACAGTAGATGATTTAAGGGGTCACCGTGTTTCGATGTCATTCATTTATTCAACAGATATTTATTGATATTCATTGAAGTGCTGTTTAATTAAATGACAATTAGGGGGTTGTTTTCTGCACACAGAGACCCTGGTCAGGATGGGATGGAGCAGGCTTTATAAGGCAGCTCCGGGATATTAGCCTTTTATGAGGGGGCAAGTGCAGGTTGCCCGGCCAGTCCCGGTTTCATGTACTTTTATTTTATGATTTTCATGAACCGCCTTTATTAAAATGTGTAACTAAACGTAGCCTTCCCTAAAGAAATTCACAAATCAGAAGGTCTTTCAAAGGTATTAAAAGAAATGGAATGCTCTCTTCCAATCCGCACGTCCCAGTGCTGGGCCAGGAAAATATGGTCGCCACATGTCGGGGACGGAGGGACCGCTCCTGGGCTATGTATCCCCATGCATTTAATAAACAGTCACATTGTAACATTATTATTAGTCTTCCTGCTCTCCTGCCTGGCCGGTTTGTCTCCTGCCTCCTTTTCTCTCCCAGCAAATATAATCCGGGGCACCCGGACACCACCTACTGGCCTCTCTGATTACACCCAAGGATTAACAAGGATTAACAAACAATCAAGCAGGTCAAAGCCGGCTCCACCCCGGGGCTACCCTCACGAGTGTGTTGGGGACTGTGGGAAGTCGTGTCTAGATCCTGAGGGAGTTCCCTTTCCAGAAGGAAAAGGCACCCTGACCCACCACGATCGGACCAACCTTTGGAAAACGCTTCTAGGCAGTAAAATAAAAAGAGATACCTGAAATGCCTTCGGGCATCAACCTTTCTACTTAAAATGTCTCAACCCCCATCCCATGGACCCTGAGAAGCCCACCTTCCTTCTCAATATTTCTTTCGGTGAATGAATTAGTTTCTAAAGAACAGATCAAACACACATCCGGCAACTATCCCTCCTGCCTCCGCATCCAATCTGTTCTCCAGCCTACAGGAAGCGACTGTTCGGAATGTCTCATCTCTCTCTCCAGGAACAGCCAAGCTTGTGGTTGTTGCCCCAGGAAAGCAGCCACAGATAAGACATACACGAACGTGTGTGGCCGTGTTCCAATAAAACTTTATTAACGGACACTGCAATTTGAATTTCGTATCATTTTCATGGGTCCCAAAATGGTATTCTTCTTTTTCATACTTTGTCAGCCATTTGAAAATGTGAAAACCATTCTTAGCTGTGAGGTCACACGGAAACGGGCGGCTGGCCAAACTCGGCCCGGAACATACTTTGCTGTCTTGCATGTGGAGGCAAACCTGCAGAGAGAGCCTTTGCTTTTCTGCTCCGTGGTTTTCGCCCTTTAGAATACACCTGCACGGTGATTCCATGTCTACGAACACTGACCTCTCAAATCCTTTTAATTTCCAAAATATCTTTTAAAAATATGTAATACACTCTTTATTTTAGAATCATTTTAGGTTTATAGAAAAGTTGTGACATACGAGAGAGTCCCCTTATACCCCGCGCCCAGTGTCCCCTGCAGTTAGCATGGCTGGGGTCCATTTGTCACAACGGAACCTATATCGATATCTTGTTATTAACTAAAGTCCGTGCTTTCTTTGGATTTCCTCAGTTTTTCCCTGATGTCCTTTTTCTGTTCTGAGCATTCCTCTGTTTCCTCTAGTGGCAGCTTTTCTAGGGGTCCTGCCACCTTTTAATTTAATTTGCAGTCCAGCAAATATTTGAGTGACTCTTGTGCCCGGTATCGGGGCCACAGTAGTTAATCAAACAGGCACCGTCCCTGTGCTCAGGGGGGAGCTGACATTGGACAATAATTACAAGAGCAGTGAGCACTCTGAAAAGTGGGGTACAATCCTCAGGGGACCTGATTGAGGCTGGGGGATCTAAGAAGAGCTCCTGGAGGTGACTTGAAGGGCACGAAAGGGGTGGGAAAGAGTGAGTACTTTCCCAGCAGGGAGAACAGCCTGGGACAGCACGTGCGAGGTCTGCAAGCAAGGAACATCGTGGCCCAGCCCTTAGGGGCTGAGCATGGCAGGTGCTTCAGGGAAGGTGGCGAAACCCCAAGCCTCAGCCGGATGGGTGGCTCTGGACTCCAGTCTTGGCTTGCCACATACTGGCTAAGTGGTCCCCAGCAAACTGCTGATCCCTGAGTTTGTTTTCTTTTCTGTAAAGTTGGGTCATGGTAGTACCCAGTGTGTGGTGAAAAGGACGGTATGATCATGGGTATACAAAGCAGCACTCGGCCGCACCCGAGTGTATATTTCCACTATAATTTAAAATACGCTTTATTGAATAAGAGCAATCCACACTCATGTAGCCTCACCGGGCTCACTGGGTATTAACATTCACCTCCTTCGTCTTACCTCTCTGCATTCTTGTTGTTACAAAACCATTTGTAATCGAAGTGGCTCTTTGCCCTGAAACACTTCACACACATCCGATACATAACCCCAGTGCAATCATCAAATTCGGGACGTTTAATATTGATACAATACTTTTTAAAAAAGATTTTATTTATTTACTTGAGAGAGAGAGCAAGAGACCATGAGTGGGGGGAGAGGGAGAAGCAGACTCTCCGCTGAGCAGGGAGCCCGACGTGGGACTCGATCCCAGGATTCCAGGATCATGACCTGAGCCAAAGGCAGACGCTTAACCAGCTGAACCACCCAGGCGCCCCACAATACTTTTTTTTTTTTTTAAAGATTTATTTATTTGAGAGAGAGAGAGAGTGCACATGCGAGCAGGGGGAGGGGCAGAGGGAGAGAGAGAGAAATCCTCAAGCAGATTCCACGCTGAGTGTGGAACCCAATGCAGGGCTCGACCCCAGGACCCTGAGATCATGACCTGAGCCAAAATCAAGAGTTGGACCCCCCCAGGCACCCCAATATTGATAGAATACTTTTTTATCTAATGATGCATAATGAAATTTCAACGAGTGTCTCAATCTTGTTTTCCCAGTGCATAATTCCGCCCAAGATTCTGTGTCGCAATCCCTTGTCACGTCACTTTAGACTCTTTCAATATGTAGGATTTCGTCAGCCTCTCTTTGTCTTTCGTGCCCCTGATGGTTCTGAAGGCTGCAAGCCAGTCACCTTACAGACTGTCCCTCGGGGTAGGTTAGACTGACATTTCCCCACGATTGGATTCAGGCTATGCTGCCAATTTGTCGCAAAGCAGGTGATGGGAACACTTATCAGGGGAAGGGTGTCTGCCAGGTTCCTCCCCCGGAAAGATTCTCCTTAAGAAGATTAGGAAATCATCCATGGGTTTTTAGAAAATTTGCCTGCATTTAGAAAGGCTCAGAGACAGTCAATTTTAGTTTGTATAGGGGTACACAAGTCCTGGGCAACTGCCTTCCTAACCACTGACACTCAGGGAAACTGAGGCTCCAAAAGAAGGAAACACTTGCTCAAGATCACTTAGTAAGAAACCAAGGCCAGGTTTGAGCTGGGCTCCTCTTGCTCCCCCCTACCTGTGGCCTTTCCCTGGGATCAGGCAGTAGGGGCATCAAGGAAGGTTCTGGACACAATTGCACTGGGTGTTTCTGCCTGACACTTCCAATGTGGCATGGCAGTTCACTGCCCATCACCCCAGACCCCCCCCCCAAGAAGAGTAACCCCCGTACTCCCAGGTACCTGCAGAGAACCCCTGAGGGATGCAGACGGCCAGTTACCTTGAGACAGGAGACCTGGTGTGAGCCCCCCTCAGCCACACCTGCGTGGACATTAGGTAGCTCACCTGTGACAGGTGGCAGCGGAGCCCTGCCCCCACCCCCACTTCTTGGCCCTGCTGGGGGGTCCAACATGGGAGATGTGGGGCCCTTCCTGCTCTTGGCAGTGAACCGTAAAGATCCACCTGGAAACACAATGGAAATCACAAATCATTCATCAAACCGACTGTGGCTGGGGAAAAATGGACCCCATTCTAAGAAGACAAGCCCTTCGGGGTCTTATCCTGGGGTCTGGTGCCTCCAAATTCCAGTGCCTGTGTAGCCTGGCCTGGGGGCCCGAGACAGGATGACCTGGGGGTAAGACCAGAATTGGTGTCCTTTCTTTTCTTATTTTTTAGCTGTGCTGAGGACACATGCCTCTGTCTCAAATACAGAGGATCAAAAAGCTGGTGTGAAAAGGGGGTTCGTTTCCTGACCGGCCTCAAGGTCCCGCGAGGTCTAACCACTGACCACTGCTCCCACCCACTCGGCTGCAGCCATACCGGCCACCTTCTGCTTCTCAAACGTGCAGGCCTTGTTCTCACCTATTGAGGGTGGAGTTGTGTCTCTCCCAAAAATATACACGAGTCCTTGGACCTGTGAGCATGATCCTATTTGAAAATTAGGTCTTTACAGTTGTAATTAGGTTAAGGATCTGGAGATGGGGTCATCCTGGATTTAGGGTGGGCCCTAACCCCAATGACTGGGGAGAACTCTGTGATGCCAGGACGCAGAGGTTGGGGGGATGCGGCCACCAGCCGAGAATTGCCAGTAACTACCAGGAGTTGGAAGAGGTGAGGAAGGATCTTCCAGTACAGACTTCAGAGGGAGTACGGCCCTGCCAATATCTTCATTTGGGATTTCTAGTCTCCAGAACTGTGAGAGGGTACATTTCTGTTGTTCTAAGCAGCCCCCCACCCCCGATTGTGGTAATTCTTACAGCAGCCCGAGGACACCAACACATTGCCCCAGGGCCTTTGCACATCCTGAGCTCTTCCTTCAACTCTTCATCTGACCAGTCCAGCTCATCCCTTGGGCCTCAGCTTAAACACCTCAGCCTGAGAGGACACCTCCTTCTACATTAGGTCCCCACTAATTTTGACTCTGAGCACACCCTCCACCTTTCCCAGCTGCTTGTAATTACATAAGCATTTGCTTGCCTCCAGGTTTAACACTGTTGTCCCCCTAGAAGGTAAGCCTCACTGGGCGGGGGCTGTGTCTGCTTTTGCTCACGATGGTGGATGGTGGGAAGCCCCCTGGAATGAAGGCCTGTTTGCAGAGCCTCTTCCCAATTGCAAAGAGCTGCCTCGCCCTGCGTCCTGCCTCAGCCTGACTGTGTGGCCTCAATCCATGGACTCCGTGAGTGGGGGGTTGTAAAGGCTCAGCCTGCTTTGCCCTAATTAGGGGCAACCCTGAAGTTTCAGCCCATCTTCAAAATTCTCTGCAAGGTCTTTCTGCAACCTCTTTTGGCAGTTTAGCTGGACTCGTCCTTCTGCTCCTTCCCTGTCCTGTCCCAGGTTCCCCCACCCCAAGAGCACCCCCTAATGAACCTGCTGTGGGCTAAACCCCATCTGTGAGTTGGCTTCCTGAGAACCCCAGCTGGGGCATGCACAAGGGCATCTCAACACCGGGCGCGAGCAGGAGAGCGGTATCAACAGCCTAAAACAGTTGCTCCTGGCAAATGAGAGAACTCGAATTGCTGTGGTCCCCCACTCCCTGCGCATAGCATCCCAGGCCAGTCACCCTCTGTCTGCCTTTAAAAGTCTTCGTGGGAATGTGTGCCTAGTTGTTTTTTTTTTTAATTTTGGTTTCCTCGGTAAGGATCTCCCAAATCAACAGTCGGCACACTTTTTCTGTAAAAGCCAAACGGTAAATATGTTGGGCTTTGTGAGGCATTCGAGTCTCTGTCCCAACCACTCAGCTCCACCATTGTGAGCAGCGACAGACAAGATGGAAATGGACGAGGGTGCCTGTATTCCAATGAAACGTTATTGACAAGGCAGCCGGCCAGATCGCCGACCCCTGGCCTCGACTTACCATAATGGTTCTAAGACAGTGTCACTCTGTTCACTCCGCTTAGGTGTCAACCCTTCGAAAATATGAAAAGCATTCTTAGCCTGCAGGGGCTGCAGAAGCAGGCTGTGGGCAGTATTTGGCCTGGGGGCCACAGATCGCCACCCCTCGCTCCCAATGTTTTATGCAAGCACGTGCATGGACATGTTCAAGGTTTTGATACAGGATGTCAGTTGCCCTCTGGAAACACTGTTCATTTCTACTCCCTTCTGCGGAGTCCGTCTGATTTCTGTACTTGTACCCGAGCCGGGAGGCTGCCCCCCCCAAACCAAATGCTGTGCCCACCTGCCCCTCTGGGCTCTTTCTTGGGAGTAAACACGGTCTACCCAGCTGTCCTCTTCTCTTGCAGTGCTGAGGAGACCTCGGGAAAATCACAGCAAGAAGTAACCCATCCAGAGATGATGGCTTGAGCTTCAGAAAAAGCAGAGACCTAGAAGGTGGAGACATCTGGGTGTCAAATTGATCTCTGACACTTTTTTTCCGTGTGACCCTGGAGAAGTCAATCACTCTCTTTGACTCTCGTCTTTCATTTGTAAACCGGGGCCGGAAGGCCGCTTCCAGGGAGGTGGCGAGGAGTGGAGACAATAGAGCCATATTGACAATAATAGCAACAAAATCATATTTCAATGTGCTAAGAGCTTTATCCATGAACCGGCTCACTAAAACCTCATGATAACCCAGCGATGTGGGTACTTTTACTAACCCCATTTTACAGATGAGGAAACTAAAGCATAGAGAGGGGAAGTGACTCAGCCAAGCTCACTCAGTCAGGACGTAGGAGGCAAGAAATCAGAGCCTACTTCCTATCCACTATGCCAAACGGCCTAGAAGCTTCTCCTTCAAAGGCCAGGGTCAATCTTGAAGTTTCCTCTTTGCTGGTGTTAGTTTTTGTCTCCAAGAGCTCTTGCTAAATCCTGGTGATATCCCACAACCCTCTATGCCCTTTGTCCTTTTCCTGACTGCGGGAGAGGCATCCCCACTGGCGGGGTCTTTGTGCTAAGTTTGGGGGGGCTTCCTGCAATTCCAGAGACTAACCAGCAGAGGGCGCAAGAGGATCACGTATAAACCCATGCAGACCAGGGCAAGAAGGGGGAATCTTCCGGCGGGAGCTAGAAGTTTCCAGGATGAGGACACGGTCCACAGGCCTGTAGGTCCACCAGAGACATGGGCCTCACCTGGCTTGGTCACAATGGATGGGGCTTATTCCTGATTTCACTCCATTAGGAAGACAGACCCTGCCTACTTGCCCCAGAACCCTGCTAAACTTAGCTTCTGGCTAGAGATTGTCCTTAAATATTTCGATAAATAAATGGATTTGAACCCAGAAGAAATTAAAGACAGCCAGAGGTGTCTAAATGTGGACGGCAAGAGAGAGAATTCTGTCTGAGGACGAAGGCAAGGACACTGTGCTGGTCGTGCTAGCAAGCAAGAAAAACGTCACTTCAGTGGAGGGGCCATCTCCAGAGTCCTGGGCAGGGTAAGGAGATGCCAAGGACACCAGGACCTGTGACAGTGGGAGCCCCTGGCAGGCTGGGACTCCACTAGCCACGCACGCCATCATCCCTGCAACCTGAGGTTACCTTATGTGGCAAAAAAGGGTAAGCGGTTAAGGATTTTGAGATAAGGAGATTACCCAGGATTTTCCAGGTGGGCCCTAAATGCAGTCACATGTGCCCTTACAAGAGCGAGGGAGAAGATCTGACACCAGGGGAGGAGAAGGTGATGTGAAATGGAGCAGAGATTTTTAAGACGCCTACCACGAAGTTTGGAGTGAGCTGTCACAAGCCAAGGGCTGCTGGCAGCCACCCCAAGCGGAAGAGAGGAGGCACAGATCCGATTTTCCTGTCTTCTACAAAGACAACGTCCATACCTCATGCTGTAGTGCTTTAGGGACACTTTCCCGAAGACACCATTACTGGTTAGCTATAGGTTCCCACTTGGGGAAAAAAAAATAATAAGTAATAATAATAATCAGTGTTAGCAAAGATGTTGGGAAATGGACATTTTGTAATATTCTGAAAATTGTGCAAAATGGTACAATTTTCTGGAAAGATTATTTGGAAACCACATCAGGAGACTTTTTTTTTTTTTTTTTTTACAGCAGTTGCCTTTCTTAGCACTCATTTTAAGGAAATAATTTTAACACATGTGTGAAAGTTTAGAGTATGTGTTGTTTATGATAGTGAAAAGTCAAAGCTATAGAAATGTCCAACAGTCAAGGTTGCTGAAAACTTTTAAAAAGATTTTTTAAAACTATGGTTTATCTACACAATTGAGTTCACTGAACTCTTAAAAATAACGCCATGAGAAGAGGTTCAATATATATCAATTGGAGCGAAAGAGCAGTCTTCAAAATATTATGCAGAGTATGATTCCATTTTGGTTTAAAACCCATTCTGCACATTTTTATTTTTACTATAACAAGTATGTTGCGATGGCTTCACACGTGTGTACATTATTCTGCTACCACTTGTGCGAAGATGTTGAAAATACACACACACACATGCCTATATATGCATTGACTACTTCTGGAAAAGTGTCTAAGAAACTGGCAACCGTGATGTTTACAAGAGAGGCTGTCGATGCCCATGGCCATTCCCTGGGCACGTACGTCCTGCTCACTCCTGCGGCCTCACATCTCCCCCCCAGTGGCTTCCTACCAACACCCTTGCACCAGGCAGGCTCTTGGGATCACGATGAAGTAGATGGATAAATAGTCCAGATTCTTCTTCCCTTGACGAAAAGGGACAGCTCGGGTGCGTTCTACACAGACTCCCAGACCTTTCCATCTAGACTGAACCCCAGCTGTCCCTATCAGCAGCAGGGTCACATCAAGACCCATGGCTCCTGCAGGACTGGGACACCTTGTCTTTGAGGAGTCTTTCCCCATTAAGAAAAAAAAAATATATATATATACACATATATATATATACACATAGATAGATATGTATGCACGTGAGTATACATATGTGCATATGTCCTGTGCATGAAGGATGCATATATTTTATGCCTATATGTACAACAGAGTTCTACACGTGTATATAAAAATATATATGCAGTTAGATCTGCATAATACATGTGTAACAGCGTCTATAACTTCCACATGTATACCTAGTAGGCAGCACATAGTTAAGTATGTTCTGTTACGTGTAACAGGATACATAGTCATATTATTATTATAATAGTCATATACCTGTTTTATGACTGTTGGCGTAAAGATAAATATAATGCAGCCTGGCTTCACTACCTTATATTCGTTACTCTGATCATTTTTTTTCTCCTGATCTAAAAAAATGAACACTAAAACCTTTTTGTGAGCCCTTCAAGTTGCCGTGGGCCCCACGCACTGTGCCCGCCACGCCAAGTGGCAAAGTCATTTCCCGCAGTGAGCAGCTCATTCCCATCTGGGTGGTTATTCTTTTCTCGCTTCTGTCTTCCTGCCCCCTCCCCGACCAGTGTTTCTGGGGCTCAACTCCCGAACAAAGGACTTTGCTTCAAATCTTGGCATCTGTGTCTAGGAGATGAAGCCACAGTTCTTTCTCTGGGAAGGGAACTGCACTGGGGAGAGACATCCCTTTTTTTTTTTTTTTAACCTTTTTGGAGTCATAAAATTTTGTTGTCTTTGCAAATATCACTTATTTAAGCATAAATGCATATTAATTTTCTAAAGCATGTGTTTGTGGTGGTGATATTAAAAGCTGTAGTTATATGTATTTCTAGCATATAAAACTGGTCCGTACCCCCTCCCCCCCCCACTCATTTGCACACTGATTTGTGTAAGGGCTACAGCGGTTTGTTTCACAGGCATAAATGGGTCATGCAGTGCGGGGCCGCTCCTGCCTGGGTCCTGCAGGTGTGGGCATGTGGACGTGCAGCCCCAATACTGAAAGATCTTCTGATTTTTCAAGAAAAGCCAGAAATTTAGATTTTTCACATGACCTGTCCTAACCTTTCAATGTTGGAACTAATAAAATTTAAAAAAAAATTCTGTGAACCAGATCAGTCAATCAATCAATGAATCAATCAGTCAAGTGGGTCACTTTTGGATCGTAGGCAGCCTGTTTGTGGTCCCTGACTCCCCTTATCCCCTCCCATCTGGTTGGAACGGAGACACAAAGGCAGGAGCTGGGAAGCCATTATGGAGCATGAGGTGGAGGCTACGTTTGTTGAAAATGGAGGAACAGTCAGAAAGAAGTTGCTGTACAGCTTTGGCTAACATGTCTACATGCCAGAAAGGGAAGGAGGAGGAAAGAGGGAAGAGCAAAAGTCCTTGCCGAAGAATCAGGTGCCTTTAAAGGTCTTCCCAGAAGTCCTCCCCACCAACAGTCAGAACTCAGGCACATGGCATCTCTCCAGCTGCAAGGGATGTTGGGAAATATTCTTTCCAGGGGGCGATGTTGCCACCACCGACGAACTCAGAGTCCTGTTGATGAAGAAGAGTAGGTGGTGGGTCTTTTCAGTACAAGGAGCCCATGGACGAGGCCCCCACAGGTGCCCAGTGAGAGGTGATGGCATCGGGATAGTGGGGTTGGAGAGGGGCATGGCGGGTCTTCCTTGTTTTAGTCTCTGAACCATCTAGAAAGACTCTCCTGACTTGCTGCTTCTGATGCTGGAAGGAGAGAGACAGGCATAAAATCCAAACCTCCCCGCTCCCGCCATCTTGCACGGTCATGATGAAGTGCCCTCCATGCAAGGGGGGCGTCTTAGTGAGGCTGGAAAAAGATGTGGCTTTCTCCACCTACCGTGTAGAAATCCACACCTGATACCATGTCTGCGTCATTAGGTGGGGAAAGCTTCCTATGTTCCAGGTTGGGGAAACTGAGTAAAAGGTAAGCTCAATGACCCCACGGCCCCTCCCACTGTCTGTCCTCATGGGATCACCATAGCGCAGGGCTCTTCCCCACACGGTTTCCCTCGGGGCCCTCCCCACCTCTGAGCTCTTCTTCCATGTTACTCTTACCTTTCCTGATAGGTATCTGCTCAGAGACAATGTGTGGCATCACATGACGCCAGTGCCATTGGTCACGGTGGTGACCAAGGTACACCGTGTGCGATGTACGGACAACTGTTCTAAGCACTTCAAGGTACTGCCTTCGTTTCCCTACTAACCTCCCTATAAGGCAGGTACTGTTTGATTTCCATTGTATAGATGGAGGCTGAGGCTCTGAAGGGGGGAGTGACTTGCTCAAGGTCACACAGCCAGACAGTAGTGGCACCAGTGGTAACGCACCCTGTGCTTACAGTTACACGGTTGTGCAGCCAAGACAGGTGCTCGTTCAAACATTTCAGCTCCTGCCCATCCCAAGGCTGTTTGGCGCGATCTTATTTTTTCGACACAAACTCCTGTTTCAAGAACTATTACTACGCCCATGGAACAGATGCGGAAAGTGATACCCAGAGAGGTTGAGTGACTTGCCCAAGGTCACACAGTCGGGATGTGCAGAACTTCCTTGGAACCCACGATGTTCTGACTTTGAAGCTTGAACTTTTGCTCTTGTGTCTGACCCCAAGGGGAGTGTGCTAGGGTGGGGCTTGGCTGCAGTGCCAAGCTCAGAGGGCATGGGAGAGGCAAGCCCAGCCTGCCCTCTTTCCAGGCTCTCTCTGCCCCTGGGACTCTGCCTCACTCACACGTAGACAGCTGCCAGGGATCAAAGTCCTCTCTGAGATGTATTTGCTGTGAGTGCTAAACAAACGGGTGTTAGCATGTAGCTAAGAGAAACATCGGAGGACACGGGGTATGGAAGCCGACTGCCTTTAAAGTCCTGGTGATTGATCAGCCTGACTCTCTTTGGTCTCATGGGCTTAGTGGCCAGGACGGAGGGGTGGGGAGACTGCAGCTCTGGAAACATTGAGGCAGAAGGGTGGGCTACCCAGCGGGCACCTCCTCACTGCCCACATGTCTCCCCTTCCATCCTTGAGAGAATGCCCTTTCAGCTGGCAAGCCCGTAAAACCAACACACACACACACACACACACACACACACACACACACACACACACAAAACTACATTTATTGAATGGTCATGTTACTCATGCTAAGTACTTTACATGCATCGTCTCTTTTAAGCCAAACCACAACGCACGTATCCTTATGGACCCATTTTACAGATAAGGCTAAGAGCACAGAGCTCAGAACCGGTGAACCTGGACTTCATTTGGCACTTAGCAAATATTGGTCGATCGAGATGGTGGCACAAAATTCCTACTTTCCAGTTGCGCACATTCTTAAGGGGAAGACAGGGAAGGGGGCTCACGCGATCTGGCGTGATGAGGGGTGAGGCAGGGCTGAGCAGAGACGATGTTCTGTGAGAACCTGGAGGCCACGGGGGAGGGGGGTCGGTCAGTAGAGATAAACTGAGAGGAAGCGAAGAGGGGACCCCAGAGTCAAGGCTGGAGAGAGGAGAAGGAGGGAGCTGGGGAAGTGACCAGACAGCCCCAGGCAGGAAGCACAACCTGGGTGTACAGGGCAGAGGTGTGGCAGGCTTGGCCCTCGAGGACCTGAGGTATTTGGTCTGCTGGGGCCACAAAGGACAACAGAAGGAACCCCGAGAGTTCCAACTAGAGACACAGACATGAATCCAAGCGTGTCAGACCTTGACCTTGAGCTCCAGTGTGGACGTTCATGAGAGAGCTTCGGGTTGCCACAGCGAGATCTGGGGCAGGGGAGAGACGTGGTGGATCTAACGTCAAACCCTTTGACCGTGCACAGTTCCCAGGACCGTGGGAAGTCATCGGCTCGCCCAGCTGGGGATGTGGTTCCAAACTACCACCAGTGACTTCCTGCTGTCGCTGCTCTTAAGTCTTAAAAAAACCCAGCGCATTTAGGGACTGAGGGCAGGTACTGCGTCTAGCGAGCAAGAACAATTAGGCCCTTCTGTTCCCAAGGCAAATGCTTCGTGTAATGTTTCGGCCTTGCCTGGAGAAATAGAAAAATAACACGGATGTGTTTTCCTAAGCAGCTTTGAATGCCCAAACACCTGCTGTGGGGAAATACACCAGATAATTCTCTGAGAGAGCTCTCCTTACACCCTGGCACACAGTAAGTGCTCAATAGAGGGAGCCACGATTCTCATCAGCATTGCGTGGCTCTCGGCTATGCGCCTGGAGAAGCCACCATCCCATCCCCCCACCATCAGGGCCGGGGACAGGGGTGGGACCTTTGTCCAAAGCCTGCAGCATCACCAGAATAGGATTCCGTTCATATGCTTTTCATTCTCAGTAGAATGGCTCCTCTGTGCTCACAGGAAACTGGCTTTTTATCTCCTTGGGTAGCTGGAAGACTTGGCACCTGGTGGCTCTTGGGCCAGGCTTACGTGACAACGTGGAGCCCCCAGTGGGAGTGTTACGACCACAGCTTCTCTTCTCATATATTTCAAATCCTGACGTTAGCACTAAGGATGGTGTGTGCTGATAAATGTTGAACACCCATCCCCGGAAAGAAACGGCCCATATGTGGCATTCGCCCCTTGCCGTGGCATGCGTGTTCCCACCGTGGCTGATTTCTGTAGAGTTGACGTCCCTGAACGTGGATTTGTGAAGAGAGAATGCAGGAGCGCCACGTTATGCAATATTTCCACCAGCCAGAAGCTCCCCAAGAGCCAGATAATAGTAAAACGTTGTGAGACAATCCAGAAGGGGTGAAGTTTTAAGCATCTGCTTTTTAATATACTTAATTGTACGTTTACATAATGTATTTTTTAGTAATGGCATGTTTAATGGATTCACAGAATTCCTGAAAATGTAACCATGAGCTCACACCTCTGTCTCTGGTCCTTCTGTGTCCTGGTCAAACCAGGATGATGCCACTTGCTACGACGGTTGTTAAGGGTCAGAGAAAACGCCAAGTGCTTGGCACAGATCACACACTCAAGGAAAAGGGGGGGGGGGGATCTGCCATTATGCCTCTCCCATCAGAGTCTGTGGCCTTGGGGTTTCTGAGGAGGGGAGCACAAGACCTTCTGGTTCACTGTTCATTTCTAGTTCACTCCTGGGGGAATGGGAACTGGGTCAAGACAGGGAGATGGGGTTCACCAGCACCCTGCCAGTCAAGGGACAGGTTCAGGGGTCCCTTGTGTATATCTGTTCCTTTTTACCCAGCCTTATATCTTTGTCTATTTCCCCCATATGGTTACATCACATCTTCCAGAAAATGAGCACGCAAACATCCACCCCACTTTATATTTTGCTTAAATATTAATACTCCTATCACAAAAATAGCATATCCTAACGACGCAAGATAGAGCTAAGCCAGTCTCCGGAATCCAGCAAACATTTAATAAACCACAGATTTTGTCGAATCGATGAATGAAGGTAAAAAAGTGAAACGAGGTGTTTTCTCCCAGCCCACTCAGGACGGCCCCTGTCGATTTTCTGGTATCTGTTCTTCCAGATCTTTCCTCTGTTCCTATAACTGCATTAAAAAAAAAATCAGAACTCACAGGATTATCCTGTACATGCCGTTTCATGCTCTTTTATTTAATGAATTGTAAACATAAAATTCAGCTCTTGACGACCTGCGCGGAAGGATGGAGTCAATGGGGCGAGTCGTGTAACAGAAGGGAATTACTGTCATTATCAAAGCTACTGGCGGCCGCTGCAGGAATCTGCAAGGTTGTGCTTCGGGTCCCACCTCGAGGCTGGGGGGCCCCTGCAGCGCCCGCACTTTCAAGGTGAGCCCGTCGCCTCTGGGTCCGGGCATCAGCTTCTCTGGACCCGGGTCCTCCCCAGACCCGCAGGGACAGACGCAAGGACCCTGACCAGGGGGTCCCCATGCCCTGCCCGGCCCTGCCCCCCTGCGGACTGGCTCCCTCCATCTGTCACGTGTCTGTCCCTCCCACCCTCTCGCCTCTCCTACGTGCGTCTACAATCGTGTGCTCTGGGGAGGGTCCGGGCAACAGCTGCCTTTGATCAGGCCAACATCTGGGAGGCTCGGCACTTCAAGAACGCTGACTGGTGATCAAAGGTGGGGAACGCTGTGACAGCCCAGACTTGGCAAGGACCCAGCCCGGCTAAATGCACGGGTGGGGGAGGGGAAGGGCAGGAGGGATGGGGTGTGGGGTGGGTGGGGAGCGGGGAGCAAACCCCCCCACCCAAACCGCAGGGTCCGGCGCTGAGGGCCCCCGGCGAGGAGCGTTAGCTCTGCCTCTGTGACCTTCACTCTGCCTCAGTTTCCTTCTCTGCAAAATGGGGATGATAAGAACCCCAAAGCGCCTGGAACGCTGCCTGGTGGCAGGCGAGAGCCAGGTGGTGCTGCTGTGCTTTCAAGGCTGTTCTTACTCCCGGAGCCAGGTCGGGGACAGTGTCTGCCTCTTTCCAAAGGCATTAGTGCCTGCCAAGTCGTGATGAAACATTTTGGGCCCATCTCCCCATCACTAACATGGTGAACCATAACCACACTCCGAAGTCAGGTAAGAATTCTGTCTTCCCATTTGACTCGCGGAGAAGCTGGGGTCTGAAGGTGGGAAGTCACGCAGCCAGGAATCAGCCGGGCTTTCACCCACACGGGAGGTTGCCCAGATCAGAGGGTTGCGCTCCTGCTCAGTGGGCCCAGTGCAAAAAAATCCCTGGGTTTTTCACTCCAGCCAGGCCTTCTCCCACTTTCTCCTCCCAATGGGGTTCCAACACACCACCTGGTCATTTACCCCTCACTCAGCTTTAAATTGCTTAGCGAAGTCTAACGTCTGGACGGAAGAATGCAGACATCAGCACACTGAACTGTCACCAGCCCAACACATCTAGGGAACCAGCAGCCAGCTAGAGAAGCAGAATAGTTCCGGCCCCTCGGAAATTCCCTCATCTTCCCTGCACAAGAAACCACTAAGCTTTGTTTTTATTTGTCACGTGCTCACCTGGAACCAGGAGAGGCAGGAAAGCACCTTGCAGGTATGACCTCACATAAACTTTGCAACAATACTATGAGGCCAGCACTGTCATGTCCCCATTTTACAGATGAGAAAACTGAGGCACGAAGAGTGTTAGGTAAAGCCTCAAAGCCTCAAGTTGTGGCAACAGGACTGTGCACTCTTGCTGTTAGAGGGATGATGCTCTTGGGAGTAGATGGGGGGGAGAATTTTTAATTTTTGGAGGGCAGAGGGCATTAGGCAATCAAGCTTACAGACAACAGTGTGTAAGGCCTCAGGGCTTTTAGGAAAATAGAGCTGTTCAGCGGCCCAGGGGGCTTCTGCCCTCAGGGATTGCATACCACAGCCCCTACCTCTCTCCTCTTATCTCCCACATCTCTGTCCCAGGAGCTTCATCAGGCTGTATGGGGATATGCTGATGGAACCGGGGAGAAGGTCACTCCCCTTTCCCTGAAGTCTTAGCCTGCAGAATATCTTAGCCTGGGAATGAAAGCAGAGCTTGAGGCAAGGGTTCACGTGCAGGCAATAGACCAGGGAAGTGATCCCAGAGGGTGGGAATGAGGGACAGGGAAGGAGGAAAACCCATCGTGGGCCTGTGTTACTGACTTGGCCACGGCTGCAGGTGGCTGGTGTGGATCCTGCAGGACCTAGAAAGCCTCACAAAATGCCTCTCAGGAGTGTCGGCACAAGGCATAAAGGAGGGACGCACTCGTAATTGACCTGCATCCTCCTTTGGTCAAGGTGACCCCATGACTTAACTCCCACTCACTTCTAGGTTGTGGGCTGGGCAACTGGTCTCCACATCAGTGGTGGGGATGAAAGGTGGGCTTGAGTAGATTGACGAGGTCACAAAAGAGTCTGAGACACCCGAGGCTACTGGGAAGACTTCTCTGAGTCCATGGGCTGGGGGCTGGTGCATTCTCTCCACAGCGAACTGGTCACCCTCCCATCAGTCCTTCCCCTGCACGCTGGTGATCACTGTCCTTCCACCTTTCGCTCTGACACCACCCCCGACAACATGAGATGGGGCCTGCCTTACTTTAAGACATCCAGAAATTCTGTTTCCCAAATATTCTTATGTCAAAGTCCTAGCCTTGGTACCTCAGAATGTGACCTTATTCCGAAACATTGCAGATGTGATTAGTTAAGACGGGGTCGTATTAGAGTTGGGTGAGTGCCCAATCCAGCGTGACTGGTGTCCTGCTGAGAGGGGGAAATGGGGACACAGACATGCCCGTGGGGTGACCATCACAGGCTGAGATTGGGGTGAAGCATCTATAAGCCAAGGAGATTGCTGGTAAGCCCCCAGAAACCAGGGAGAGACCAGGTTCCTCCTCCCAGCCTCCAAAGGAAGCAGCCCTGCGACATCTTAGCCTCTGACTTCCAGCCTCCAGACCTGTGAGAATGAACTTTTGCCGTGTAAGCCACGCACCCGGGATTCTGGCCACTTTAGCAAACGAATGAGCCTCCCCAAAATAGAAAATTCAGTGCTGCCAAGGAGAGGAAGTTCTATCTTTGGGCTTGTTTTGGGTCCTGGGACACTCAAATAATCAACCAAGACAACAGGTCCTCTCTACAGAGAGCGCATATCCACCTCGAATTTTTGGGAGCAGCTTTCGGAAGTTCTCAAATATCCCCGAAACCGTCCGTGGCTTAAGAGACATTCTGGAGATGGTTAACTGCCAAAGACCTAGAGCAGTTCCACGTGGGAGGGAAGAAGCACCTCCAAGCTGGTTAAGTCAAGCAGGTGGATATATAGACGTTCTTTTTATGAGCAACCTTTGTAGAAACATAAATCGTGGGAAGGGAGAGAAGCCTGTGACCTTTCATGCTGGGGGAGGCACAAGGAGCAAAACCCTGAGGATCGGGGACAAATAGTGCCCACTGAGCCACGGCACGGCGGCCGGCTCACAGCAGGTGCTTACCAACGCTTGGCCCTTTCTGCGGGCCCCTGGGAAAAAGGGACCCATACACAGGATCCGGGTCATGCAGACCAGAAAAAGCGACACAGGGCTATTCATTTGAACCCCATCACCCAGGTTTCCAGCAGATTTGGACCATCAGCGCTCTGCCAGCTTCCGTCTCTTTTGTGTACCTGTGAACAACCTCTGGCTTCTATGGGCTTTGGCTCCTCGTGGCTGCACCTGTCTTTGGAGCCTGCCCCAGGCGACTGCTGCTCTGCCTGTGAGCCCAGAGGGTGGAGGTACCAGCAGACAGAATACATCCCAGGCACCGTGCTGGAGGGACCCTTAGCCGGCTAACTGGCTGCCCTGGGAGTGGGAGAGCTCCGCTTCTGTGTCTCGAGTGATGGGGACAAGCTCAGAGGCAGAATTTACACTCCCGAGCCCCCCACAGGATCAGGCTAAGCCGCGGCTTTGCTGAAACCTCATCCCAGCTTGGCTTCTTCTCTGTCCCCCTTCTGCTTCCCCCACATCGCCTACTGACTTCTCCCGAGCACTTCCTTAATAAATCATGTGCCTAAGACCCTGTGTCAGTTCCTGCTTCTGCGAATCTGACAGAATCAGGGCTGTTGTTGGGTCTGTTCTGAGCATCCTGAGTAGCTCCCCAAATATCCTGGGATGCCTGCTGTGGGTCTGGGCCAAACTGTGTCAAGTCATCCGAGAAAAGGGACTAGCAGGGGATGTTATGAGAGAGAACAACAGAAATAATAAGGTGAGCAGCGCAGATACTTTCACATTGAGCCAGAGTTTCTCCGTCTTGGCATTACTGACGTTTGGAGCTGGATGATTCTCTGTTGTGGGGCTGTACTGGGCATTGGAAGACAGTGAGTAGAATCCTTGACCACCCAAAATGTCTCCAGACACTGGCACATGCCCCCCAGTTGAGAACCACTGCTTTGAACCAAGGCCTGACCAGTGAGTAAGAGCCGAGCAAAGGCGGCATGCTGGGGGAGGAAGCAGCACGTGCAAAGGCCCTGAGGTGGGAAGAACTTGGGCTCCCTGGAGGAAGTAGAAGGAAGGGTGATGTGGCCGAGGCAGTGAGCAAGAGGGGAAATGGTACCAGATGAAGCGGGGAAGATGGGCAGAAGCCAGACCATGCAGGGCCTCAGGGGCCACAGCAAAGAGTTTCAATTGTAACTTAAGAGGAACAGAAAGTCACAGAAGTGTTTTTGTTTCATGAAAGGGTGTTTGGTTCCCAGAAGCACTGGCAGAGGAGTAAACACATTGAGCAAACTTTTTTTTTTTTTCACCTTTCGAAGCTCGCTCCGGCCCTTCAGAGGAGAGTGGCCTGCAGGGGGCAGGGTCATCCCCGTGAGGGACTCTGGTGCTGGCAACAGAAAGAGCATAGCTGGAAGATGACACCCGAGGGGGTATACCCAAAACACGTGCCTTCCCCCAGGTAGAGATTTTTAGCAGCAGCGTCTGAAGCTGGGATTCAGGAGTGCTTGATTTACTGCAGGAGGCCCTGGGGTTGGGGGTGGGGGACAGAGGGGGGTGAGGGAAGCAGGATTGGGCAGCAGAGGGGGCTGAGCCAGGGTGAGGTCTCAGGTGAAGTCTGGCCTCGGGCCGGCCCTTGGGGGGGCTCGGGAGCATACCCTGCAGCACAGAGCTGCCCCCACATCGGTTCTCGGCTGCTCTCAGTGAGGGGTGATGCAGCCCCCCGGGGTCTCCATCTCTAGGGGGAGTGGCTGGACTCGGTCAAGGCCAGTTCTCCGGGAAGGTTGCGGTAAGCCATCTGCTGGGCTTGGAGCAGCTCAGGGGCGGGCGCAGCAGGCATAAAGGGGGTGTGGGCAGGGCCACGTGGACACGTATGGCACATGTGTGGCACACAGGGCTCAGCACGGTGCCAAGCTGATCAAAAGGAGTGTGGGACACAGTTTTGCGATTGAATCACCAATAGCCTTGAAAAGATCAGGGATGGGCAGGTGTGTGTGTGTGTGTGTGTGTACGTACGTGCATATGTGTGCTTGGGATGACGAACCACCGAATTGCTTTTCCTGGAACTGAGGGGTTTCCCAGGATGTGGGGCTTTCAGTGCTAAAACCAGGACAGTCCCAAGCTGAGACTGTGGGTCACCCTGTGTTGGAAGGTGGCTCGAGCCCCCGAAGACGTAAGGATCCTAATAAAATAAGCTTTCCCTGCAGCCTGCAGGTGACCCGTCCTTACAGAGTCAGTTTCTACTATTTACGCAGTGATAAACTGACCGGCAGGAAGCAGTTTCCAGACATTACCTAAACCTAGTCCCCCTCCTAATATATCAGAAGATGGTAGTCTGGCTGTGGTTGATCCAAGCCCTAGCCTGGAGTATGGGGGGTGTTTCCCCAGGGTTTACCGCTTCTGTGTCCAGGTCACGTGGGCGGCGAGGGGCAGGCCCGTCCTCCCAGATCTGCTTTCTAACTGCTGTCCGCAAGCCAGAGGGACCCTGGCATCCAGCTTTCCCGCATCGGCCATCATTTTGCCCCATCATCTTTCCCTCTCCAGAAAGAGAGGTGGACCACCTTAGATCCTGAAGACGTTTCAAGTTTCCCACTCCTTCTCAAAGCTTGCCCTGAATCAGCTCCTTCCACCAGGACGGTCCTTTCAGAAGAAGGTCATCTGCATGTCCCATCTCCCAGACCCTTCACTCTGCTTTGCCAAGATACACAGTCTCCACCTTTCCTCCCAAGCCCGGTGCCCAGCTGTCTCAGAGAGAATGAGCCCCTTGTGAGCCCTGCAGGGCAGTCCTGCACGGGGTGGGCCACTGGCGTCTCCGTGAGCATGACCTCCTCTGCCCTGGGCTCCGCTAGCCCCAGCCAGAGCTGGCCAGGCTCCCTCCCGCCACCCCCTACCCCCAGCTCCCGAGGAACTCATGCCCAGGCAAGGCCACACCGCCTCCCACTCTGGTCAGAGGTCTGAGTTTTCTTGGAAGCATCTGATGACGATTTTAAAAAACCTTCTTTTACTTCTTCTCCAAAAACAGCCCATAAAACAATCTTACGGCCAAAGGAAATGTATCTTGGTTGGGGACCGCCCATGCACGGGCAAGCCGATGAAGAGAGATTTTTCTCCCCCGCCTTCTGCCTAGTGTTTTGAGAAAGTTGACAGCAACTTGGTTTTCTGTTCTCAACTTTTAGGGAAGATTTTTTTTTTTTTTTGAAATGGGACACCTTCTTCATCTCCATGTGTCTAGATGATGGGGTTATCCCAGCTTACCCCCTCTCCTCCGTAAGACTCAACAGCTAACAGCCACTCTCTTCTGAATGGAATTTGAATAAGAATTGGTCACACAAAATGTAGTGTGTTGAGGAGCCGGTGTCAAGGAGGCAGCGGGCCTGTGCCAACCCCTCACCCAGGCACGAGTCCCATGATGCCAAGAACGACAGGTACGTCGTCTGTTTGAAAGGGGCCAGGAGCCAGGCAGGCGGCCTTCTGCTGCAGAGGGAAGTTGCCACACAGGGCACCGCACAGCTCAGGACGTGACCTGGACAACTGTCCTGCCCTAATACTAGCCGTGGCCGCAGCGAGCCAGCCGAGCACATCACACACCTGGAAACGCCCTCCGCTCCAACTCGGGACAGATCAAAGACTCTGATCCCTAGGCGGGAACATGTCTGGGGCTGGACTCCCCCAGAAGTGGACCCTGAGGCTAGGAATCGAGGGAAAGCAGTGTGTTTGGGAAGGGGTGCCGGAGCGCACAGGGCCGGGGCAGGGGGCATCGAGCCAGAGAAGATGCAGCTGGACAGAGACGGAACCACGCCGGAGGCTCTAGAACCCCTTTTATTCTCCTTGCCCAGGGTCAAAAGCCTTGATCTGGTGATTGGACAGCCCTGTGTTAAAAGAGGCTGAGTTGTGGGGCGCCTGGGTGGCTCAGTCAGTGAAACGTCTGACTCCTGGTTGCGGCTCAGGTCATGGTCTCAGGGTCATGAGATCGAGCCCTGTGTTGGGCTCTGTGCTGGGCACAGAGCCTGCTTAAGATTCTCTCTTCTCTCTCTTCCTCTGCCCCTCCTCCCCCTGCTCTCTCTCTCTCTCCTAAAAAAAAAAAAAAAAAAAAGAATTAAAAAAAAAAAGCCAAGTTGTCTAAAATGCAGCATGTTCTGAATACGGTATTGTTTTGGAGCCTGGAGGCCCACGCTGGAGGTGTCCGCAGGGCTGGTTTCTTCTGAGGCCCCTCTCCTCGGCTGTGGAAGGCCTCCTTCTCCCTGTGTCCTCTCGTGATCGTCCCTCTGTGGGGGCCTTGCGTCCAGATCTCTTCCGTGAGGACACCAGTCAGGATTAGGGCCCATCCGAATGGCCTCATTTTAACACTCTTACCTCTTTTAAAGATTCTGGCTCTAAATACAGTCCCATTCTGAGGTGGGAGGGACACAATTCGGCCCACGACAGACGCTGACCCTGGAGATTGTACCGCGAACCACAGGAAACTTCCTGCCCGACATCAGGATGGTTGAGATTTTCGTTTGAGGACATTGCAGAGAATGAACTTACCCCTCCACCCCCACAGATCCTTGCCGTATTTCATTAAGTGATTTTGAAGACGCTTCTGGGCTGTGACACCCAGCGCATGCCATACTGAGACCGTCCCCCTGGGAATAGTCGCTGAATCCCTGATGGGATCAGGGATTTAGGTAAACAGGCAGGTGCGTGCCAGTCGCTTCCGGGAGCAGCAAACGTAGGGACGCAGACCGTTATTAACCCGTGGCCCGCAAACCTGGATGACCATCAGACACCCCGGGACAGTTGTGAAAATTCCTGACCAATCACATCGGGGTTCCCTGGGGGTGGGGCCCCGGCATTAGTTTCCAAGGCTTCCCAGGGGATTCCAATGTGCAGCCAATATGGGAGAAACGGTTTTTTAGGCTAATCCGTTCCCCCAAATAATACTTGATCCTGCGGCTAATCCAAAAGCCCGAATGGGAATACACAGTGAACGAGTGAGCGTGGAGCTGACTTCTCCATGTTACCGGATGCTGCGTCCACACGTTAGGTCTTGATCCTGAATCACCCGTGGGAGCTGATGCGCCCTATTTAAGACTGCATCTGAAGCCTGACTGGGTGCTAAGACATACATACACAGAGATGACGGTCACGAAGCAGGATGTCTCCACGGACAGATTCCCAGAAGCAGGAAGAATGGCGTGGCCCTGGGGACCACACAGGGATGCACCAGGGTGGGTCAGGAGGCAGGGGCAGTGAAAGGCGAGAGCCTTCCTGGTGGTGTCTCAGGAAAGGCAAGGCAAGGCAGGCCAAGCGGGCTTAAGATCGGCTCGTTTGAACAGTTTGGGGTGTTCTAAAACATCGTGGCTGTCCCTAGCTGTCTGCTACCTGGCCCTGGGGTGATGAGGTCACTAGAGGGACAGTGGCCCAGAGTGTGAGAGCCCGTGGAGGGAGTGGGTGGGGAGTGAGCTCTGCATTGGTTGGCTTACAAGTCCTTTACTTTGTCTAGGAATCCATGGTGGCCAGAGGGACAGTCTCTCCAGGATCACTAAGGCTCCTGAGATCAGAACATCAGAAAACACAGAAAACAAAAAGGCATGATTAATGCACCCAGCTGTGGCAAGCTTCCAGAGGAAGGGGAAGGCAGGCGGACTTGCCCCAGGCCAGGTGGGGCTCTGCTTAAATGCTGCCCGTTTGAAAAGTGGTCTCGAGGTTGCAAACGTCCCTGCAGGTTCCCCACGTGGCTCTTTTTACGCAGAGATCAGAACCGGGCAAGGGCTGGGAATGAGGTAAGGAGGGAAATCAGGTGAGAGGAGAGAGAGATGACAGGTCCAAAGAGCACCACGTCCCACTGGACGGACAGCAGTGAAGAACTAGAGAGCCAGGGGACAATCCCTGGAAAGATGACCCTGACAGTCCCAAGGTTCTTGGTGGACCAGACCCCCAGGATCCGATAAGCGTCCAGGGAGGAAGGAGATGCACAGGGGCTAAGAGAGAAGAAGACTGATCCCGGAGTGTCTGGCTGGGAGAGCCTTTGGCTGTTCTGCAGTCTATAGTCTCACTATTCAGATGGGCACTCTGGACCAGAGAGGGAAGGGAACTCACCCAGGGTCACACAGCAAGGATGGGGCAGAGCAGGGACTCTGGTCTTCCAGGGATAGAGGCCTCCTTGTGTGTCCCCCACATCTCCTCTGTTATACAAGCAGGCCCCCTGCTATAGGTAACCCTTGGGTTCCCAGCTTCCCCTGGGGATGTGAGGTTCTGTTCTGGCCTCTCTGACACACATCCCCATCGCCTCAGGGTCTGGGGCAGAGCCCTTCTCCGATTTGGGCTCATTCTGAGCTCACACACAAAACCTGGCCCCAGTCCCTCAGCTCTCTGAAGCAAACCCTTCATTTTTCAACAGAGTTACTTCTAATCGCGCCGAGACTTGGCACTTTTGTGTGCTGGGTACCATCTGCGTGGGCACATGCTTCCCTCACTCAGTCCTCACCATGCCCTGTGCACTAGGTTTTACTATTATTTCCATTTTTCAGGCGGGGACACTTTGGTCTGTCTTGCAGACATTTCCAAAGGGAAGGGCAAGTGGAGCAGAGAGACTTTCCCAGACTGTGGGGCTCGAGGTGTAGGTTTGTGTCGCTTCCATATTAAGAACTTCCATTTGTTAAACTCTTCCCTCTAAAGCACTTTACCTACGTGATTTCGTCTCATCCTTGAGACAACCCCGTGAAATCGGCGCCTCTGGCATCCCCATCTCACAGAGGATGACGCTGGGGCAGAGAGAGGTGATGTGTCTTACTCCAAGTTACGAGGTTCCCCAGAGGCGAAGCTGGGATCGGGACCAGGCTTCCATATGGTCTAGGTGAACCCCTAAACTACGCGACAAAGACTGCAACTTCCTAGCCCTGTCTACTTCCCTTTCTGGCTCCCTTTCTGCTCATCCTGTTGCCATGGAAACCAGCCACTCAGAACCTCACCTTCCCCGTATTTCACATCCGTGGCTTTTTGCTCGGAGCTTCTCTGCCCACAGCAAGAGAGCCTTTGGCCATCTGGGCGCCTACGCACAGCGGGAGTTCAGGAGTTAACATTCTCCAGGTCAGGAGCTGGTGGATAAATGCTCTCCACGCCCTTCCCTGTCTCCGCTGGAAACACGTGAGGCGTATCCTACGCGGTTACTCACCGGGTGCCCACGCAGGACCGAGCCCGCGTCCCCAGTCACACCCAGATCAATAACGCACCTTTGGCTTTCCCTGATCCTCGTTTCACCCACTGGTCCCTCCCCACACCGTCTTCTGCCCCAGCTCCCTGGGATCACTTCCCCAAATCACCTTTGTCTTGGGCTCTGACTGGGGGACCCCGAGATAGCACAGTTAAGACTGTCTATTGGAGACGATCTTCCTCGGCGTCTAAGGTTCACACGTCACTGCTCCCCGGTCACTGTGTGGGAGCCTTTTCCACATGTTTTCCATACATTTAATGTGCACAGCCCCAGGTGTAGTCTGGTACAGGCGAGGAACTGAAGGTTACGCGGGCCACGTCGCGTGTGCCTGTGGCGTCCTGGGCCTCACAGGGGTGTCGTAAAGGTTCTGGGGGTGGATACTCACTATTTGCTGGACACATGCTTCCCCCCCCCCGACTCTGCGCCATTCTAATGGACTCAGTAGAGAGCATGACTGTCAGAAGCAGGGCTTTAAGATGCTTGAGAAGCCTCTAGATCAGTAGTTCTCAACCTAGGTGATGCCCCCCCCCCAACCCCAGGGACGTTTGCCAATGTCTGGAGCCATGCTGGGTCGTCACAATTTGGGGGTATCTACGACTGTGGCAGGCAGAAGAGTGGTGCCCTCAAAAAGTCCATGTCCTAATCCCCGTAAACTCGCGAGGATGTTACGTGACACGGTAAAGGGTTAGGAAGTTGCAGATGGAATTAGGTTGGTAATCGGTTTACGTTAAAAAGCAGGAATTATCCTGGGTTATCCGCGTGGGGAAATGGAATCGCAAGACTCCTTAAATGGGGAAGAGAGAGGCATGCAGAAGAGAGTCAGAGATGGGACTTCAGGCCCACGATCAGAGAGACGCCATGTGGCTGGTTCTGAAGGCAGGAAGAAGAAAGGCGGCGGACTCTCCCCTCAAGCTTCCAGAAAGGAGCACAGACCTGCTGACATCTTCCTCTTTGCCCAGGGAGAGCCGGGGCAGACTTGTGACCTACGGAAGTGGGAGATAATACATTTGGGGTGTTGAAGCTGCTGAGTCTGTGGCCATCTGTTACAGCATCCCCAGGACACACAGCCCACTGGCGTCTGGAGTGTGGAGGCCCCGGGGACAGTGCTCAGCCCCGTCCAATGCATGGGACAGCCCCAGCACGGAGACCTGCCCAGCTCCCAATGCCCCACAGTTCCGAGCTTGAGACGGTTTAGCGGTTCCAGACATTTGTTGGCAGTGGCGGGAGTCACGAGTCCCTGTGGGTGTGGAATAAAAGTCAGGAGCCTCTTGGCAGAAAACGTTCTCAAGGGCACATACGCGCACAGACCTTCGCATGCAGTCTCGGGGGGCAGGGAAGGCCCTCAGGGCCTACGGGTGCAGCTCAGAACTTCTGTCCTAGGGGAGAGGCCGGATCGAGCTCTTCCAGGCGCCAGAATAGACAGAACACCTGGAGCCCGCTGAGGAACCCTGGGTAGTGTTTGGGAAGTGGGGGGTGGGGTATTTTGGCTCAACCACCCCCAGAGTCTCTGACACGGCGGGTCCAGGATAGGGCCTAAGAATTTGCATTTCCAACAAGTTGTCAGGTGCAGCTGCTGACATTTGGGTCACACTTTGGGAACCACGGGAAGAGTTGCTGGGGAACTCCCTGGTAAGGCAAAAACACCCAGGGAGAGTGGGGGTGGGGTCCTTTGGGAAAATGCAGATTCCCAGCCCCCCCCCCCCCAAGGAACACTGTTGAGTAGTCCTGTGCTCTGGGTGCTAAAGGGTGAGACTCCCATTTCTCAATAAGCACTAACTTAGACCACAGGCTTTCTTTGAAGTCAAACCCAGAAATGAAGCGCCACTCTTCCTTCCTTCCTCCTGCAAGGGCCTCCCCTCTTTGGTTGGCACACAGAGGTAGGCCAAGCCAGCCCAGGCCCCCTAAGGAGTGAGAGATTTGAGCCCTGTGAGCTTTCAGGAGGCTGCTTGGACGACTGCTCCTCACTCCCTTCTCCCTCGTTGGGCAGCCAGCTGCTGGGGGAGATATGCTGGGTTCTAGCTGGTGGGCCCATCAGGGTATACTGGGGGCAGATCCTGGGGTGTGGGGTTCAGCCAGGGAGGCTGGCAGGGTTTCTGGGAAGCAGTCCGGGTGGCAAGCCCTCATCGCGTGGAGGTTAAGGCCCAGCCTCTGGCTGGCTCTGCAGAGAGCAGTCTGGGCTTTCATTCCCCTGTGAGCCCAGAGTGAACAGAGCAGGGGCTCGGCCTGGTCTCTGTTAGAAGCCTCCCCTTTTCCTTTTGCCCTGGCCATCACTCTGGAGTTATTTCAGAAGCAACCCCCCACCCCCACCCCACATCCGCCTGCCGTTGGCTCACACGAGCCAGAATGGGCATTTAAAGATCTGGGCCGCTCAGGACACTGGGCCTGGAGTCAGGGCAGTCAAAATCTTCAGCGGCCAAGAAAGCCCTGGGGCTCCAGGCCTCCAGCAGGTGGAGCACACCAGGGGCTGGACTGGGGAGTGTTCAGAGGCCTCCAGGACGCTCTCCCTCCCCCACCCTCCCAAATCTTCCCAGCCCGCAGCCTACCTCTGTGCTGATGCCCCTCCACTAGAAACCAGGTCATGAAGAATCATGGAGTCCAGGGCAGAGCGGCGAGCCTGGGGTCAGAAGATGATGGGGGGAGTCTGAGGCCCAGCTCTGGCCGAGGCGGCCAGCACCATTGTTGAGTGTTTGGGGGCAGTAGTGATGGTGACGAGGGCTGGTAGGTGCTCATGACAATGGGTGAACACCTCCTAAGTACTTCACACGCATCAGCTCCTTTCATCCATAGACACACCTGTGAGGGAGGGAGGGAGGGTGAGTGCCCCCACTGCGCGATGTCTATGTGGGGCAGGGGATGGGGAGAGAGAGATGGTTGGATGACAGAGGGGAAGAGGGATGGGGAAGGGAGGGGAGAGATGGAGGGATGGGAGGGAGAGAGGATATATATATATATATATATTATATATTTATATATCATATATTTGGGGTGGAGGGTCTAGGTGGCCCCCAGGACTTTGCCTCGTGGTCCACACACCACCCTTTTCATACCCAAGGCTTACACAACATCTCACATCCAGGACTAGTACCGGCTGGCAGAGAGACTGGGGAGGGGACGGGACTGGATTGCCCTGAACCTCTCAAATGATGCCAGGGCCTGGCGCCCAGGTGACCTAACGTAACCCGGAATGCCCGCTTCGTGCATTTGAAGGTGTGGTCCTGGGTCAAGACGCAGAGCGAGCGGAAGGAGCAGAAAGGGAGGAAAGCCAGGAGTGCACATTTAAAGATCTGGGCTGCTGCAGACCAGCCCGGGTTCAAACCCCTTCTCTGCCCCTTAGCTGCTGTGTGACCTCGGGGGAAGTATGGCCCCTCCGGATCCTTGGTGTCTTCCCAGGAGCAACGAGGGAAAGGCAGCGCCCGGCATCGCACCAACAGCAAGTGGCAGAGCCAGGGTTAGGACCCAGCTTCTAACACTCACACGCAAGCTTTACGGCAGCTCCCGTGTGTCCTAACGTGGGTCGCTGCACGGCTGGAACGTACTCCTGCAGGAGGAGGCAGCTAGAGTAGCCCAAACCCCACCTATGGATCTCGGAAGGCTGATCCTCCAGGAGGCAGGAAGATGCCAGAGCCCGGGGGGCCCCCTGGCTAGAGCAGTGGGCTGGCGGCTAGCCTGAGGATGGGGCTGGGGACGGCGGTGACCTGTGTCAGCCGAGTGTCAGGCTGGCGGAGTGACACCACCGCCGGGGGGGGGGCATTCTAATCTACATAGGAGGTGCTGTCACACTTCTCAGCCTCCCCCAGATTTCATCCTGACCACATTCTGCACGGACACCCACACCCGTCCCGTGTGCTGTGGGGGCTGCGAAGTCACCATTTTTGGGGATTTGTAGCCACAGCTCATAGACGGACTCTGGACAACTAGAAACACACGTGAGCAGTGACTGGTCCTTCTGACAAAGGGGGGCAGAAGCAGACATCCTTCCTCCTCAGGACGGAGGGGGACTGAAAGGAGCTGTAGACGGCACGACCCTCCAGCCCCCCACAGGAAGACCTTTTTGGGTATACCCCAACTTCTAGGACATTCCAGAACATGAGCAGCGTGTCTAGCAATGGGACACGATGGAGTCATCAAAAAGGCATCTAGTCATTTTGTAAGTAGGGAGACTGAGGCCCCCAAGCAGCAATTTTCTTCCATAATAATTTGGTAAAAAGAGGGCGCCTGCGTGGCTCAGGTCCCGATCTCAGGCTCCTGTCCCCGCTCAGTGGGGAGTTTGCTTTTCCCTCTGCCTCTCCCCGTGCTCGTCATGCTCTCACTCTCTCCCTCAAATAAATAAATACAAAAAAACCTTTAAAAATCCTTTTTACCATACTATTTTTTATAATCTTTTTCATGCATATTATTTTCCTCCAGAAAAAAAAAAATAAAGCACTTAGGCTTATCAAATTTGGAAAATGCAAATGAGAAGGAAACATATACCGAACTGCCTATAATTAACATTAGCACCTAGGTGTGACCATGGGACACTGATTTCACGTGTGAAGGCGAGAGTGCACAACATTGCACACTGGTGTTGTTTTAATCTCTCTCCTTCATACTGCTGCTGGGATGGAATAATTCAGTTGCTTTCATGGGAGCCTCCCTTTCCAACCCCACAGAGGGAATGCAATCCCTCCCCACAAGCTCCCCTCCCCTTTCCAGTCAACCAGTTCCCCTTTGGTGGAGCAGTGTCTCAAGCGACGTGAAAGTTAGCCACAAGGGGTCCCCCACACCCTTCAAGCACGAGCTGACCTTCGCTGATGGAGTAAGGGGTTTGGAGCCTGAGAAACTCCGGTTTGCATCCCAGCTCTACCACTTGCTCTCCTGGAGGTGCTGGACAGGTGACTGGCCCTCTCTGCCCCTCGGTGTTCCCATCTGAGCACTGGGGACAGCCGTCCTTTGTCCCCCTTATCAAATTATCACAGCATGGTGCCTGGTGCCTGTGGGCACTCAGTAAGTGGCCGCTCTTCAGAACGTGCTGGGGGCTGCTGTCCTCCTTCCTGAAAAATGCGGATTACGATGGTCCCCAGCTCACAAGGGTCAGGGGCAGGATCAAATGCATGCATAACGTACCTAGCCGAGAGTTTTGGTTGATTGAACTTTTTAACCATTAATAATTCTGTTGTCTTTATTTTTCTATGGTCCTGGTCTGCTAATGCCCCCATTTTACAGGAAACGATAGATAAATTAGGCTAAGCCTTTGCCAGGAGGTCAGAAGGGACCATGAACTTCGGCCTAGGACGTCCTGATGCAACCCAGCTCCCTGTGCATCCCCTCGGAAGACCGAGTCCAGACCCTGTGGCCCTCCACAGGCCTGCGTGCGCCTCTTCTCTCCTTGGAGAAATCCTTCCTAGTGACCCCAAATTTTGCAGGGACACGTCCCCTCTGACACTACTCACTCTCAGAAGGTGTAGCAATAGAGGACACTTTCCCAGCCTCCTCCTGGAGATCTTGGGAGACCATTATTACCTGTGGAGCTGGGATTTGAAGCCAGGTGCAGACCGAGTCCGAGGTCAGAGAGCGATTCTACTGCGAAGACAGCTTCCCCGAAGAGCGCATGCTTCGTGAATACTGGCCCTGCTCTAATCTACGTATCTTTGCTTACACGTTATCTATCCAGCCATCTAACATAAATACAATTAATCTAGGAACATAAAGATGGACAAGGGAATATTTATAGGAAAGGGAATATATATAAATAAGGATGTGTGTATATTTGAGGACAGATAATGCGAACACACACACACTCGGAATCTCACAACCATACATAGTTGGGAGGATTAAGAAATTGAGGAAGGTACTGTTGTCATCACCCTCATTTCGCAGATGAACAGACTAAGTCCCAGAGATACCTGGTAGCTTGCTTCAGAGCCCCTGCTCTTAACCGAAGCATTCAAGGGCCCAGCACGGCGCCTGGCACATAGTAAGCGCTCAGTACCCGGGGAGGCTCCGAAGAGAGTCCGCATAGGGAGCCAAGGGGGTTGGTTCCTCCATGGCCATGCTTTTTAACTGACCTTCTACAGGGTGGGGGCGCAGAGCTGGGTTATCTCACGGTGGCCTTTCAACCTCTCGGGAGAGCTGGGGTCAGGGCTGGGGCAGCAGGCCTGCCGAGAGCTGGTGGGGCAGCATGGACCCTGTCAACGTGAGACATCCCAGGAGGGCTGCCGGGGAGGGCCCCAGGGGGGCGGGAGGAGGGCTGACGACGATGCTCTGCCATGCACCATCTAGCCCGAGAGCACAGGCCGAGGACAGAGGGGCAAACGAGAGGCCAGAGCCGCCCCTCCCCACTCTGCTTCCTTAACCAGCCGCAATTCCAGGCTTCAGTCTTCCTGCCTCATTTTGTAGCTTTGAGTGGCCATGATAGGTGTTTAAGGAAAACGGAGACAGGCAGAGGGCTGTGCCCTCCAGCACCCCGAGCTAACCGACAGCAACCCAACCAGTGGAGGTGTGACTTCCCCCCCTCTCGCCATACTCCAGATAATGCACGTACATACACATGGGACCGCTCCCTTTCTGCAAAAAGTTGGACCGCCCCACGTGGTTATGCTGAGATATGCATTTTTCACAGCTGAGTCCTGGACACGTTTCAAGGCAAAATTCACGGACTGACCTCATTCTTTTTAAGAGTTGCGTAATACTCCACACCGTGGACCCCTCATCCTTTAGCCATTTTCCTGATAGATGCGAGGGTCACACCAGTTTGTAGCACAGTTTATAACATCAAAGAAAAAAAAAAAAGCCCCAATCAAAACCCCTGCCCTGTTCTTTGAGTACTTAACTGCTCCTTCTGCGTAGCTAGGGGAGAGTTCCAGAAGGCGGGGTCAGAGGCCATGCAATTTTGGAATCTTAGTGGATTTTATTAGATGGCTGGCAATTCACATGCCGTCCAACAGCCCATGGGGCCTGAGTGTTACCTGTGTGCGAGGGAAGCAGGGAGAATCTCAAGGATCAATGAGTCTGTATATGAAAACGGTCAGCTCTCCCCGTCTATGTATAGTTGAGGCGTTTCTGTAATATGCAGCTGGGAGGAAAGGTTCTTCTGCCACGCTTAGAGGGAGAAGTAAATAAGAATCGTGTATTTGTGGAATTAGCACCTCCCTTCATGGAGGAAGAGACTGGGGATCTGGAGGGGAGGTGCTTGTCCCAGAGTCCAGGACAGCAGCAGCCAGAAGAAGGGAAGCAGCCTGGGGTGGGGCGGGGGGGGGGGGCTTCTGGTCAACTTCTGATCAAATAGAAGGATGGGGTGCCCAGGATGGGAGAAGGAGAATCGCCGTGTGGAGCTGACCCTACTGGCACTCCACCCAGGTCCTCTTGGATCCCTTTACCCTGCCTGTGTCCCCATCTGCCCGCGTCTGTGTTCTTGTGTTCCTGGAGGCCTGCGTCTACACCTCTCCGGAGGGAGTGGCGGCAGGCACTGCAGTTGCCCTGCCTACATAGGTGGAGACACAGAAGTATCTGGGACCTCACGGGGATGGAAGGCCAGGCCCTTTCTGGGAGTCGGGACACATTCAGGGGCATAATTCACAGTGCTGAGCGCCTCGCAGGACTGGGAGGCCGGACTGCCTCTCGTTGCCTCTCCTGCCTCCTTCTCTCCTTTCCAGGCTTCTCCTGGGGACAATCCATTAATAAATCCCTTGCACACGAGTTTGGTCTCGGTCTGCAGGCATGAGGCCCCACAAAGATGGCAACGCCTCAAAGCACTCCGTTGAGGGTAATGGGTGTGTTTTCACAACTATTCGAAGGAAGGGTCCAGAGCACCTCAAACTCCCACACGCTGCCACGGAGAAGCTAGAGTTGGCTCGTAAGGGGGGGATTTGGCAGCGTGGGGCAGGAAGATTTGCTTTGTAGACTGCTCGGCTGAAGCATGAGACAGCTGTGGTGAGCCCTCGGGGGCCAGGTACTAGACTCAGCGGTCCTTCCCCAGGCCTGAGCATTCAAGAATCTACCAGAGTTTCAGGTCGTCTCGGCTGGCTCACCACCCAGCCCTCCTAGGCTCTGTCTTCAGGTGCTGCTGTTCTCAGAATGTGGTCCGGGAGCAGGGTGGGCCATCCCTCGGGCCCTGGCTAGGAGCTCTGTCCAGCTGTTCTCTGGAACTTGGCCGCCTCCTTACCTGGCTCTGAGCCACCATCACGTCAGAGACTGAGCTCGACCCTCAGGAGGGCCGCAGGGACATTACATCGCATTTCTAACAAGCCTGCAAGACCCTGGAGCCGTAACTGGTCAGACGGGCCTCTTTGTGGAGGCCGGCTGGGTGGGGGAGGTGACAGCGCTAACCCGGGAATGACCTTGGGGACTTCTCAGGCTGGAGCTCAGCCATGGTCCGAGCTGGGGGTTCACACTGGTCTCTAAGGTGCTTGCTTTGGTAGATTACAAAAAGATAGTGTGACCTTCAAAAAACGGAAGCTCCAAATTTCAGCCTCCCCCCCCCCCGCCCCCACGTTCAGGTAGGGACAGCTACTTCTCTCACTGGGACCTTCATGAAGATTAAGTGGAGGGCCATGGTCACGGTCATGCTCAAGGTAGGTGTCCAGCCAGGTCCTAACTCACACCTGGGGTCACCTGGGATGGGAAGACAAGCTAGGGACCCACCAGATGTCAGATCAGGAGAGAAAAATAGACAATCTGCTGAAAAAATACCCAAGAAGAATATTTTCATTATTATTGTATAATTAAAGAGAAAGCCATACAAATTAATAAAAGTCCCCCTTGACCCTCCCCAGAGGTCCCCCCTGCAATAAGCTTGAGTTAACTCTCCAGTCTTTTTTTCCAATGCATTTTTATATCTCAACTATAAACATACACCTCGATAGCCTGGGAGGTAGGATTTTTTGGAAAGAAGACCATATTCTATGTATCTTTGACATAACATGTTGAAAGGCAATGATTTTTATGTAGCGCATCTCTGAATGGAGCGGAATGTTTTCAGCTTCAGTGTGTATGGCCTGGTTAGCATTTCATCCTGTGACAGGTCCCTGAGTAGTGACTTACCCGCTGCTTCTTTGATGGGCACTTCAGTACCAACTTTCCCCATTGCTAGTCATTCTGCGCATGAACAGCGCTGGGCTCGTTCATCTCCGTGCACGCATGGTGCGGTATTCTTTCCATAGGATGCCTCCACTGACTTCCCAAAAAGACCCCCAGAGAAAGCTGTCAGTCCAGAAAACAGTCACTAGACTCACTGTAGTAAGAGAGCGCCCCTCCCTGACGATACCGGTGGGGTCTCAGAATGGGAAGTAGGGGCAGAGTAGTTATAGGGTTTTAAAGGTTGGGCTGGATGGTTTTAAGGTGGGTCTTGCAGGGAATGGTTGGGATCAGACAGAGTCTATGACGTCATGGCTCTGGGCAGGGAGACACAGCGAGGTGAGGATTTGGGGCAAACCTTGGCAAGGAGAGGATGTCAGGTGCCCAGCCTCATCGTCTAGGGGCAAGTGTGTCCTGAGATCAGCAGCTAGCTTTCTTCGTGTGTTTTGTTTGTTTTCACTTGGCCTTGGTATTCTTTAACATAGAGACAGAAATTGCTGTTGGCTTCTGTTTTCAGGGTGTACGAGGTGAATTTCTGGATCAAAGTATGACTGTTTAGAGCTCATACTGCTCAACACCGAAACAAACAACAAATAACCTGATTAAAAAATGGGCAGAGGACCCGAATGGACATTTTTCCAAAGAAGACGCACAGACGGCCACAGACACATGAAAAGATGCTCAAGATCTCTCATGGTTGGGGAAACGCAAATCCAAACCACAGTGAGAGATCACTTCACACCCATCAGCACGGCGATTACCGAAAAGACGAGAAATAAGTGCCGGCACAGATGTAGAGAAAAGGAAACCGCCTGCATCACTGGTGGGAATGCGAACAGGTGCAGCCACTGTGGTAAGCGGGGTGGAGGACCGTCAAAAAATCAAAAATAGAACCAGCGCTTCTACTTCTGGGTATTTAGTCAAAGAAAATGAAAACACTGACTTGAAAGATACACGTCCCCCTAGGTTTATTGCGGCACTACTCACAGTAGCCAAATTACGGAAGCAAGCCAAGTGTCCGTGGATAGATGAATGGATAAAGAAGATGTGGTCTATATACAGAATGGAGTATTACTCAGCTGTAAAAAAGAACGAGGTCTTGCCATTTGCAGCAACATGGATGGACCCAGAAGATACTATGCTATCGTGGAATAAAAGAAAAATAACTCCTGTAGGATTTCACGTAAGTGTAGTATATAAAAAATGAAACAAACAGAAAGACTCATAGATACAGAGAACCTACTGGTGGTTGCCGAGGGGAGGGGGCTGGGGACTGGGTGAAATAGGGGAGGGGGATTAAGAGGAATGAACTTCCAATTATAAAATAAATAAGTCATGGGGATGTAACGTACAGCACAGGGAATACAGTCAACAATATCGTAATAACTTTGTATGTTGACAGAGGATAACTAGATCTATCAAGAGGATCATTCCAGAATGTATGAAAATACCAGATCGCGATGATGTACACCTGAAACTAGCAAAATATTATACGTCAATTATAATGCAGCTAAAAAACTTAAACAAATGCTTAAGAACACATTTAATAAAGATGTTCCTAACAGGCTGAAAAAACAGGCACAACTGCTTAGAATGGTCCGCTCGCAGCTCTAAGAGAGCAGAGCACCTGCTAGGCAACTTCGTTGTGGCTTTTCCATTCCTTACAGACGATGCCCCATGCCGTTGCTTGCACTTGGGGCAGCCACGCCCACTGCAAACCTTTCCTCTGCTCCCCACTGTGTGCCAGTGATTGCCACAGAAGGATTTTGGAGAAGAGCGGGCAGGAAAGGGCAAAATTGAAACTGATGTCAGCGATAAAATGCTTCCTTTGGACCGTGTGCCTAAGCCCATTGCGCCTCCTTGGCCCAACATGGCTTCCAAGCTATACTGTTGCCATCAGTATCAGAGGTGAATTCCCTTCTAGAAAAAAAAATCACTTCTCCAATGTTGGCATAATTTTAGATGGCTAAAAACAGTTGCAAAGATAACACAGGGAGTTCCCATACACTCCCCGCCGCCCTGATGTTAACATCTTCCACTACCAATGGACATTCATCAAAGCTAAGAAACCCATGTTGGTTTATAACCATGAGCTGAACTTTATTCTGACTTTATTCCAATTTCACCACTTCCTACAAAGTTGTGTCTTACTTTCGTGCCAACATCTCGTCCCAGACCCCACACTGCATTTACTCATCCTGTCTCCTCCCGTTGATGGCAGTTCCTCACTCTTTCCTTGTTATGTCATGACCTTGACTGATTTCAGGAGTACTGATCGGGCATTTTCTGGAACATCCCTGGAGTTTGTCTGATGTTTTTCTCAGGATGCCACTGGGGTTATGGGTTACTGGGAAGAAGACCACAGAGGTGAGGTACCTTTCATAACACGTCAGCCACTGGCCCTCACAGGTCGTGTTAACCTTGATCACGTGGTCCAGGTGGTATTTGCTGGTTTTCCCCACTCCTTCCCATGTTCTCTTATTTGTGGGGGAGTCGGTGGGGGTGAGAGGAAGGAGGAAGAGATTAAGCTCCACCTCCTGGACGGGGAGGTATTTGCTTATGTCGTTTGGATTTTTTTCTATAATGAATTCTTGTTCCTGTTCCCTTGTCAATCACCTTTGTAAAAAGAGAATTTCCCCAATTGCCCTAAAATACCCATCTTTCTCCAAGATGGAAAACAGCAGGTTTGATGGACTGAAGATCACTGCCCCACACACTCCAATCAATACAACTTGAATGAAGTTGGAATTTCCCTAAAAGTTCTCAAGCAAGATCCTCAATACCAACCGAGTTCGTTCTCAGAGCCCTTGGACAACCACCGGGGGCCAGGGATCGGGGGCAACTGGGTGGGAGCTCAGACGTGGCTTCTCAAACGGTGGCCCCTCGGCCAGCAACATCAGCATCACCTGGGAGCTGGCGAGCGATGCCCACCCGGACCTCCTGATTCAGACTCTGCATTTGACCGAGACCCCCCCAGGGGCTGGCACACACATCCATCATTGGCAAAGTGCCGCCTCAGAATCCCAGAGTCTCTGGAAGTGGGATGGGGCGATCCGCTCCAAGCAGGGTGGTCCCATGCCTGTGGCTGTGGCACCTGCTGGAATTCTCTCCCCTGCATCTTGCTCAGCTGGAGGACAATTAGGAAGGGCAGGCGTGAGGGTCACAGAGGTATGAGAGCAGAGAGTATGCGGATGGTATTGGCGTAGCTGACAGATGAGCGTGGTCCCCTGGGATGGCCTTGGGGAGACAGATGAGAGCCGGGACCGAATGATGGATGGGCCAGGGTGGGGAGTCTGCGTGACAGCTGCGAGAAGCAAAGGGCTCAGGGTTCAAGAGTCCGCTGTGGGTGGCAGCAAAGCCCGGCAGCCACAAGCAAGAAGGCGCCCCCCCCCTTTGTGCGGCAGCATTCACAAAAGCTTTCTTACTTCACGCTCGGTCTTAACATTTTTTTTTAAAGATTTTATTTATTTATGTGACAGAGAGACAGCCAGTGAGAGAGGGAACACAGCAGGGGAGTGGGAGAGGAAGAAGCAGGCTCATAGCGGAGGAGCCTGATGTGGGGCTCGATCCCATAACGCCGGGATCACGCCCTGAGCCGAAGGCAGACGCCCAACGACTGCGCTACCCAGGCGCCCCTCGGTCTTAACATTTTTTAAGTGTACAGTTCAGCGGCATGGAATACATTCACACTGTTACACGGCCGTTACAGAATTCACTTCCAGGACTTTTTCATCATGTAAAATGGAAACCTTGTACCCACTCCACCACAGATCCCCCACTCCCCTTGCCCCCAGCCCCCGACAACCACGCTTCTCCTTTCTGACTCTGAAGTTGACCATTCTGGGGGCCCTCCCATGAGCTTCCAGCTTCCTGATTGCTCCCTGAAGCCAGGGGAGTGGGAAATGGTGGTCCCCTTGCGGAAGACAAGGAAAGCGGGGGTTGATAGCGAAGGGACTTGCCCTGGGGCTCACACCCAGTAAGTAATTGGCACTCAGCTGAGTCAGGAGACTCAGATCCTGGGTCACCCCTGAGATCAAGAATGATTGTGGCTTCCAAATCCCTCCTTGGCACCTGTCCTGGAAAAGATGTTCAGACATTTCTTGAGTGAATAAGTAATGCACGGTCTTCTTCCTCATTTGAACTATGGATAAGAATGAGTTTGCTGGGGCGCCTGGGTGGCACAGCGGTTAAGCGCCTGCTTTCGGCTCAGGGCGTGATCCCGGCGTTCTGGGATCGAGCCCCACATCAGGCTCCTCTGCTGGGAGCCTGCTCTTCCTCTCCCACTCCCCCTGCTTGTGTTCCCTCTCTCGCTGGCTGTCTCTCTCTCTGTCAAATAAATAAATAAAATCTTAAAAAAAAAAAAAAAAGAATGAGTTTGCTAAGGCAAGAAGGAGCACTCACTAAGCAAAGCCCTGGTCATAGACGTCTACTGTGAATTCAGAAGGCGTCCTTGGAGTTTGGTGGGCCTCCCGTTCTCGTCGCTACAGCAAGTAGAGGGTAGGATTAAATGTGCCTTGCCTATGTGGCCATTTCATGCTCATCTTCTAAAGCAAATGCAAGTGGGGCGCCCGGGAGACTCGGTCGGGTGAGCATCGTATTCTTGGTTTCAGCTCTGGTCATGAGCTCAGGGTCATGAGATCGAGCCCCGCGTCGGGCTCGGTGCTCAGTGGGGAGTCTGCTTGGGATTCATTCTCTCCCTCTCCCTAAAACAAATCTTTAAAATAAATAAAACAGAATGCAAGGGCATTTCAGAGATTCTCTCTCAAAAGACAGTGTCACCTGGGGCTTTCCTGCTGTGCTCTAATCAAGACCCTGGACATTTATTCATCGCCAATCACATACCTTTAAAAACAGGGATCATGTTTAATTTCTTCCTACCCACCCTCTAAAAAAGCTCATTTTACTGATCATATCATGTTTTCTCCACTAGACCAGGAGCGGACATTTTTTTTTCCCGTGTGAAGGGTCAGTTAGTAAATATTTGAGGATCTGAGGGCCGAGCAGGCTCTATTTCAGCTACTCAACTCTGCCACCGCAGCGCGAAAGCCATCAGAGACCAGCCGCTAATGGGGGAGCGTGGCTCGTTCCAATAAAACTTTATTTGCAGAAACAGGTGGTGGGGCCGGCTTGGGCCCTGAGCTGTAGTTGGCTAGCTCTATGCACCAGACCATGAACTCTGCTGTGGTGGCCGGGGGCTCTCTAAGGCCGAGAAGCAAGTAGGGGCTCCGAGCTTTGGAAGCAGGAAATGACGCATTCTACTTCAGCAGCCGGTTGCCTTGGAAACTGCCTGGTATGAGGAACTGTAGGATATGCTCTGCCAGCCCCCAAAGCCACCCTCCACCTCTCTGGAGCCTGATGGGGGTGAGGGTGGGAGGGGTGGGGCAACAAACTGGGCTCCTCGCTCTCTGACTTCCAGGGGAGCTCGGCTATTGGAAGGAGGAGCAGGAAATTAGGAGCGAGGTCAGGGCATTTCCCACTCCCCCCACCTGATCCGCCCCTGCTGGGCTGCCTGTTGGCCAGTGGGGTCTCCTCCACCAAAGGCTACTGTTGGTCAGGCGGCCCTCTCCAGACCACTCCTTCCCTCTATGATCTGCGTGAGCTGCTCTTCCAAATACTACAGACTAGGGGCCTTAAGCCACACATTTAGCTCTCACAGCTCTGGAGGCCGGGAAGTCCAAGATCGAGGGGCCAGCAGATTTGGTGTCAGCTGGGAGCCTGCTTCCTAATTCACAGAAGGCCATCGGGTGCGTCCTCACACGGCAGAAGAAACAAGGGAGCTCTCTGGAGTCTTTTATAAGAGCACGATCCCTCGATTCCTCGGTGAGGACTCCAGCCCCATGACCACATCACCTCCCAAAGGCCCCACCTCCTAGCCCCCTCCCCTTGGGAATTAGGTTTCAGTATAGGAATTTTGGGGGGACACAACACAGTCTGTAGTACTCCCCTTGCCTCTTCAGGCATAGGGGTGTTAATGGGGTCTGTGCTGCTAGCCCCACAGGATTTCTCCCCACCCCCCACCTCCCAAAGGTGTGGGAGGGAGCATGAACGCACAAGGGGAGGGTGGAGTTTAATGAAGGGATCTCATTTGCATGTGTCGTCTGCACCCCGCTGGGACGCTGAAAGCCAGGAGCATTAAACAGACAACCCAGGCCCCACACTGCATGCTTTACCTAGATCAGCTCCTTCCTCCCACCTAGGAGCTAGGTAAGCCTGGCAGACAGGCTGTAAGAAGGTCCCCAGTGAGCCCACCTGCCAGTGTTCACACCCTTGTAAAGCTGCTTCCCCCCCCCCCCCCCCGCCGAGTGTGAGTAGGACCTGTGACTTGCTTCTGACCAGTAGCACAAGGCACAGGGGATAGGAAGCCACATCTGAGATATGGTACATGCGATTGTAACCTCCTTCTAGGCCAGCAGACTCCCCCTTGATGGCTTTGATGAAGCGAGTGGCCATGCCGGTGGGGGGGTGGCGGGGATTACCCAGGTGACAAAGAACCAAGGGCAGCCTCCGCAAGAGATGGATCCTGCCGCCCCCACCAGCGCTTGGGAGTGGGTCCTGCACCAGCAGAGTTTAGCATGGGACCACAGTCCTGGCCAACACCTTGACCGAAGTCTTTCGAGACACCTTGTTCCTGCAGACTCAGCTTAGCCATATCCCGACTGCTGACCCACAGAACCAGAACAAACGTTTGTCATTTGAAGCTAAGTTTATGGTTATCTGTTAAGCAAGAAGATGACCGTGCAGCAAGATAATTGCCTTTTTCAGGTGAGGACCATGAGGTTCAGAGAAGTGCTAACTTGCGGCGGGACCCCGGCAGGACCCCGGCAGCACCCCGGCAGAGCGAGGGCGGCCAGGTCGTAGAGCTAACTGCCCCTTCGCTGTGTGCACATCTTTCCAGCAAGCGTCGCTGTCCTTGGTGAATGGCCTCTGAGCTGCTCCCCGCTCTACCCAGCACCCCCTGGGGAGCCGCAGGAGGCCAGGGTTTGTAGAACAGCGTCTAGCTGTCAGCACTGGCATTTGTCAAAGGAAGTGACTGCTCTTGGGCTCCAACACTGTTCCCAAAGTGGACACTGCTTTTGAGAAGTGCGAGCGGACAAGCGTGTCAGACGCAGCCAGGGGAGGGGGGAAGCTGGTAAAGGGGTCTGAGGCTGGGGACAGATAAAGGGGAGGCAACTGCTAGGAGAAGCTGGGCAGCTCTTTCCGTGCCCACCTCTTGCTCACAGCCAGAAGCAGCCTCTTTCTCCAAAGCACTCATGGGTGGGAGATGGGGGAGGGGTGCAGGGAGAGGAAACCATGTCTCTTCAGATCTTCCTATTAGGACCCAGAGCTGATGAGCCAGGAACACAAAAACCCCCTCTCTAGTGGAAACCAGCGCTGGATGGACAGATGGACAGCATGTCTATGCAGCACTGACTAGAAGCTGAGAAGTCCCCTTCCGTTCCAGAGTAGGGGCTGAACGGGGGTGCAGCCCACGGAGAGAATTGGGTCCTGAATTTGAGAGGTACGCCCTTTGGAAAGGGGGGCCTGGGGACATGTGAGCATCTCGCTTTGGGGGGAAATGTGAGGACATTCCCAAATCACCCCGCCTCATGGTCCTGCTTGGTGCCACAATCTTCTACCTGCCTTATTAAGCAAGACTCGGTAACTCCAGATAAAGAAGGGGCACAAGTCATCACTAGTCACCAAGAGGGCAGGGATTTCGTGGCCTAGGCACTGGAGACACAGTGGGAAAAAGACACCGTGCCTACCTGAACGCTCAAGTATCTTAATAGATGGTTGGAGCCAATTACTGAGTGCCAGGTACCATGCTTGACCGAGGGGTACAGAGGAAACAAGACCCTAGCGTCTGAGCTTACAGTCTGGTGACGGGAAACCAATGAATGGGGGAGAACACACATTCCTAGATTCTGCAGTGTCACACGGCACTGAGGTCTCACTATATTGTGGAACTGGCATCTGGGCGGGGCTCAGCTGGGTGGCTCTTCTGCCCCCTGCTGCTCCTGGCTGAGGCATGGGGATGCTTTTGTGCTCTGATGGGAAGGGACACTTTGAGATGATACATATCGACATTTATATGATTATTTAATCCTCAAGTAGGAAGTGATAAAAGTGTTAACCCCATTACACACATGAGGAACTAGAGACCAAAAGGTGAAATTGGGGGTCCTGGCTAATTAGCAGGGGGCTGGGGTTTGGAACCAGGGCAGGACTTCTCAGCCTATACTCTTTTGCAGAGTGCCATTACACTGAGCCAGGAACCACTGGGAGATGCAAAAATTCATGGCGTCCCTTTTGATTAAAACAATCTGTACCATTCACTCATCTGTTCACATGTATGTATTCCTACGTACCCGCGAATGAACGTATATGTGCATGGACAGAACACATTCACGTGAGTTGTCTGATACGAATGCATGAAAAGACACACGTAACCACACACAGAACATATATAACATACACATGGTCTGTGCTTACGGAAAGAGGGGGTTGACTTTGGCCATTTCTACTTCCAGTTCTTTCCAGAAGGCCTTCGGGAGGATAGAGCCCCTGCGGCTCTCTGACCCGGCGGACTGGACGCTGGTGCACACGGGAGGTTCGTGTATCCTTCCTGTGAGACACTCGCCAAGAGCTCCCGAAGCCATGGCTGAGGTGGGAAGAGCTGCCTGGATGGTAAAGTTTCTCTAAGTATCTAGCCCACAACAGGAGCTGACTCCCTTCCTTCCAGATGCTGGGGTAGGTGGTGGTGGAGGAAGAATGGGGACCCTCCACCGCGGCATTTAAGGGAAAGACCTGAGAGATGGGGAGGCAGCAGTGCGTCGCAGTTACGAGCAGGGGTCTTGGGCAAGTCACTGAGCTGTGAGTTACGCAGCCTTGCCATCTGTCAAACGGGGATCATAGAGGTACCGGTTACTCACCTAGGGCTGCTGTAAGGTTCTGATGAAAGAAGACAGGGACATTTCTTTGTGTGTCCAGCCCCATAATCACGTATTCGTGGGACATTTTCAATACCTCATCCCCTAGAGTTGGGCTCCCACCTCTCTGCCCTCCCCGTGTGGCCCTTGTCCTGCTTCTCACCTCCTGGGCACCACAGGGCCCATACCCCGGATCCTCTAACCTCCCACCCACAGAGACAGGGCTGCTGGGACAGGCCTGCACAGCCCCAACAGCCTCGTCCAATACCAGGGAGCAATGGATGCTGTGTCCCAGGCAGACCCCGGCAAGGTCAGTGGGACCCCCAGCACCTCCCTGCTGTTACTGTTGAGGGATCAGAAGTCCACCTCTGGACACAGCCGCAGACAAGAGCGCTAACTTTCCACTAGAAAGGGAAGTCTTCCAGGTAGCAATGCCTTGATGCTTGGGGCTTGCCCATAGTAGGTGCTCCGAGGGCACTTGTGAACGACCAGCTTCGCAGAAGATGCCCACCGTCTCCTGGGCTGCTCACCTGCAGGCAGGAGCACCCCGGACCTCTCTGCCTGGTTTCCCCAGACACCGGCTTCCTCCGTTCCCAAGGCTCCCTTTTTCCGGCTGGCCGGCCCTGTAGTCTGTCACCGACAGGACAGCCAACCTCAGAGCCGGGTGACCTTTCAAAGACACCAGGATTTGTTTAATTTTCAGAATTCACCTCTCTTCATCCTTCTTATCAGAGGCAGCGAGGCCCCAGCTGGGGAGGCTGTTTGGCATTTTTCCCTGAATTTTGAAACAGATGGGCTGGGACCTTCTCAGACAGAGCCCTTTCTTCTCCATGGAGAGCAAGGGGAGAGAGGGTAGAATGGGGAGGGGGTGGAATGCCCTAGAGGAAACGGGGAGACGCCGAATGCACAACGATGGTAATCCCCAACTCGTTTTCATGAAAGCCTTGTTCTTCACCACTGCACGTCCCGGCTTGAAGAGACAGAATGCACGTCACTGCCACCCGTGTTTCTCGAGTCCTTATCACACACCAAGCATTGTCCCATCGATCCCTCACGGCAGCACCTTGGGGTCCTGGGATCCTCAACTTATAGTCAAGGAAACCCCACCCGCTCATCACAATGGTCTCAGGGGAGACCAGCATCCTCCCCATTTTAGGGTTCTGAGTATTTCCCAAACCGGCGTCTGGGTGCGTGGGGGTCAGAGCCCACTTCCACCTATGAATGTACGCAATCCTGACAACCACGGGAAAGACTCGTTCGGTACTGTGATTGCCATTTTGCAGAAGAGAAAAGGAGGCCCAGGGATACAAAGTATACCCAAGAAACTGTTGGGAACTGGTGGAGGCAGGTGTAAGTCGGCTTTCCGACCCCCACAGCCTATACTATGTTCCTGACCGCCGCGCGATGCAACCCCTTCCCGTGCAGACCACGGTCAGCGGGAGCCCAGCGTTGAGATCCTTCTCCCGTGGGGTGACCCGATGCCCACAGAGGAAGGATTCTGGACGCTCGAATGCTACAGACCCGGAGCCGCAGGCCAACGTGCCTTCCTCCCTCTCCCTTTCGGCCCTGACCAGTCCACACGTTCCCCTGGGAGTCGCAGGGGCAGTCACCAGTTCTGGCGGAAAACATTCCGTAAATAGGGCATGACGAAAGCAGGGGCACCACCTCGGCCACGAAGGGAGAGGTTTTCGAGGAGGGAAGCTGCAACAAGGACACTGCTTGTGGGGAGACACCCGTATTTACTTACTTTGATGGAGGGAGATGTGCCCAAGAGGCTGGCACGAGGCTTGCTCTGGGGACCTGAGGGGACCACGGTGGAGGGTCCTGCTCTGCTGCAAGTTAGGAGAAAGGCTCTCTTGCAGCCTCTTGCTGACAACTCTAATCTTGGGACAGCAGATGAGCAAAAATGTTCTCCTTCCGGAGTCAAGTTACCTTCGTCTAAAGACGTCCAGGGGCTCTGAGCCCCGAGGGTCGGTCACATGGGAGCTTAAGAACACAAAGGAAGGGGAGACCCAGGCCAACACATTTTACTTCAGCTGATGAAGTGTTTAGTTTCTGACTGGACTTTATAATTGTTCCCCTCATTTTCTCCTCCTGTCCTATCACGAGCTCATCGCTGACCCCCTTAGCTAATGCCTCATGTCAGCTTCTGAGCGCTCTCTTATCTGCTCCTGGAGGGTTTTGGTTTTAGGAATCTCACTGAATAAAACTGCAAGTAGGAAAAAGGAAAAATGCACAGTGAGGACACGTTACGCACTTGAGAAACAACCCTGAGGAAGGGGACACGGTCTCCCACGCACCCAGGGAGGGTTTCCCATGTCAGTTTCCAGCGTGAGAAGTTCTAGCAAGGGGGGCGCCGGCCGCTTCCGGAGCGCACAGCCAGGGTCTTAACCTAACCGAGGGGATTGTTCTACACTAATTCTGTTATTTTAACCTCTTCTACTTTTATCCATCTCTTTAATTGGGTTTGTTCTATCCTTTGGAATATTATCCATCTAGCATTTTATTCCCAGTGGACGGGCTAGCAGGAAGTGTTCCAAAGGTCCTAATAAAAGGGGCTGACATTTGCCTGCTTACCACGGACCATGATCTTATCTAACGTCCACTAGGAATCCAGCAGCAAGCTGCTACTTCCACTTTCAGACAGAAGAAATAACGTGATTCTCAAGTGCGAGCTCTTCACAGCTCCTGTGTGGTCCCCCTATACACCTGAGCATGGGACCGGCTTTGTCATGGTCTGGAATTACCAAAGCCACAAAGCTAGCCCACAACGAACTTTCAGAATGCAAATACCCACAAGAAAAGTTACTCCTCCCTGGGGAAGATACCACCGTGCTCTACACTCTAGGGGACACGGAGGACACTCCTACACTTGGGGGAACTAGGCTCCTTCAAGGTAATGACTGAGTGCAAGTTGCAAATGAGATCTGGATCTGCCCGTTCCCATCAGTGTGATGTGGGTGAACCTCAGTTTGCTTATCCATGAAATGGGGATCCTACCACCTCTTCCCTCGGAGATTCAGTTTGAGGATAAAATGAAGCCTAACGAACAAGGAAGGGACAGGGGTACCAGAGAGAGGCTCTGGAAGTGCAGGACATCCTGGAAGGTGGGAACTGCCACTTCCAGATAGGTAAGTGTTGGCAGAGGTGAGGGTCAGCGGGAGCTCGTGTGAACTGCTGGTGGGACGGCCCAGACCACTTTGGAGAGCAGGTTGGCCTCATTCACTAAATCAAGGTGAAGGTCTCTGCTCTGTGGCCCAGAAATTCCCCCCTCTGGTACCAGGAGATCCATCCAAGGACGCTCCTAGTAGCATTAGCATGGCCCCAAACTGGAAACCACCAACTGTCCAAAGCAGAACGGATCGTTGTGACCTATTCGTGGATTATAAAAATCCAGTTAGAAAAATTACACCACATAGTTCTGGTAGGTTCTAAAGACAGGCAGGCCACAACACGGCCAAAAATCAAAGGCCAGCCTGGCAAAAGTATGGAGACCAAGACGGAGAGGGAGTCCTTGGTAGCACAAAGTCCACTCTGCGACCTCCTTAATACCAAAGTGAGGAATTGAAGCATTAAGGATTTAGAGGTCACTTAGGTAGAATCCACACCAGGGGCACGACTTCCTTTGGTGGCGTTCCCAACAAGCAGCGCCTGAATCCAGCATCTCCCCTTGGATGCCACCAACCAAGTGCTTCTTGCCACCCACCCAGGCAGGCTGCATGAGACTGAATGAGAAACAGACCTTGTACCAGATCTGATGGCGAAGATCCCCTTTGGGCACCTCCTTTCCATGCCCCGTCCCCTTAGTCCTGCCTCCTTGGAACCTCGTGAGGGGCTCTGGAGGAATTTCCAAGATGGCGGTCTCCAAACACTGCGTGAGTTTTTACCACCACTCCCTCTTCCTCGCTCTAGCTCCAAGTGGAGAGGCAGTGGGACATAACGGTTATGAGCCCTGCCATCTGGACTCAGATGGCTCAAGGTCAAATATAACCCACATATTAGCTGCGACATTTTGGGCAAATTATTTAACCTTACAGAAGAGTTACTCCCATCCCCCCTGTACAAGTGATAAACTAAAGCTTTAGAGAGATCATGGAGATTAAAGTAAGGGTATATAATCCATTCAGCACAATGTCTGGCACAGACACAACATGTGAGCTTTTACTACAATGATTCCCAAGTTTGTTCCACATTAGAATCACTTGGGAGCTCTTTAAAAAAAAAAAACCTCGGGGCGCCTGGGTGGCGCAGTGGTTAAGCATCTGCCTTCGGCTCAGGGCGTGATCCCGGCGTTCTGGGATCGAGCCCCACATCAGGCTCCTCTGCTATGAGCCTGCTTCTTCCTCTCCCACTCCCCCTGCTTGTGTTCCCTCTCTCGCTGGCTGTCTCTATCTCTGTCGAATAAATAAATAAAATCTTTAAAAAAAAAACTCAATGACCAGATCACATCTCATACAAATCAAATCAATGTCTAAGGGTAAGAGCCATGTATTAGTACTTTTTAAAAGTCCCAATGCACAGCAAAGTTTGGAAACCACTGATTGATTATGAAGTCAGGTTTCAGGCACCTAGTTCCTGACTTGGGGAGCACACCACCTACTCACGTATACTCCTAACGTTTTTATTAGTGTGCTTCAGTGTGCAGGACAAACCCAGCTGCTCCGGCGGTGGTCTTTGCCACTTGGTGAGTCAAAACACATCGTCAGCCTTCTCTTGCCGCAGGCCGTGGCACCCCTCAGTGCCCAGTTGCTTCCAAACTTGGGAGTCTGCCCTGACCTTTCCTTCTGCTACATTCAGTCAAGTCCGGCTGGGCTCCATCAACAACCCCTCACTGCTATTGGTCAAGGAGAGTGAGAGAAGCAGTCATGCTCGTGGGAGGTGAGGGGGATGAAACGGACTTCCATCTGGGCAACTCCAATAACCCATTTGCCTTCCCAGCCTTCATGGGAGTCCCCATTCCTGGGCACCAGCCACCTGGGGCTCTTAAGCACACATCTCATCACTCTACTCCCCAGTGGCTATCAGATCAAGAACGTCCTCATCTTGTCCTGTAAGACAGTGCTACCAGCTCCTCTAATCTCATGGTTCTTCCTACGTCTTGAATTTCTAGGCTCTAATGGTACTGCCTTTTAATTCCTTGAGCACTTCAGCCGCAGGACCTTTGCACATGCACTTTTACCCCCAAACCACCTGAGACTTCCAGCTAGCATATGTGCCTATTTGCTACTCCTTGGGTTCCTTATTTTCTGCCTTTCCCCCCACTGAGAGGTGATAGGTGTGCTTGGCACCCTCTACTTGCTATTAAACACTTTCAGTATTATGCTGCGGACTCTGACCTATTTTAGAGGTGAGGAAACTAGGGCAAAGAGGTGGAGTCGTTTTCTTATATTGTTACACAGCTAGTGAAGGGCAGAGCGAGAATCTGAACCGAGGGCCTGAGATCTTGGCACCCCCCCGCCCTGACTGGGACAGAGCCGCCATGGTAAACCGTCTCTAGTTTATGCCCGTACTCACCTCTTGCTTCCCAGAGCCCTGCATGCAGTAAGCACTAATGGCTTTTGAATGAACGACCTCCATGTGAGGAAGGAAAGGCAGAAAAGCATCCTTGTCCCTACTGCTAGGTTGGCTCAAACACAGAGCACTGGGCAGCCTCTGTTCCACTTGTCCCAGGACCAGGGTCTGCCTGCACGTGTCTACACGGCAGCCCCCTCACTGGAACCAGGCCATTCCCTGCTCCGAACGAGCCATCCAGCCTTTCCCCTGCCCCCTTCCCAGCAGCCTGCTAGGGCTCTGAGCAGAACAACTCCACCAATCCATCAGGGGACGTCAGCCTCGCCGAGCGGTTTGGGGCATAAATCAAACTACGAGGAGGAAAGGTTTAAAAAAAAAAAATAAAAAGGTAGTGGGGAGAGAAAAATCGGGTAAGGGGGTGGGGAGAAAGCGATGGAAGGAGGGAGAAAATGAGATCAAAGGCAAAAATTCATCAGAGATAACGGAATTATTTATTTTTCCTGCTCTCGGTCTCTGGGCCTTTGAGGCCTCCACACTGATGTATTTGGACATCTTGGGGCCGTCTGTTACCAGAGGCCACCCCAGCCCCCCAAAGGCATGTCGCTTCCATCAGCAGCGGCTGCCCACGGAGCCTTTTGAAGTGGGTCCCGGTGGTGTTTACTTGCCTTCGCATAAGAAACGCGTGCAGGGTGGCGGCAGCTGGCCCGGGTGGGGCTCGGGAGGAAGGGGTCCCCTCATCACTCACCAGCCTGTTTATCTGGGAGCCAGAGTGGCCCTTTCTCCAGTTATTACTCAACGTCCTCTACAAGCCAACCCACCCTCATTCCAGAAGGTGGGGCAGGAATGACAAGCCCCGCTGCCCGACGTACCCCTCTTGCCTGGGTCCCAAGGTGCACTTGGCTTTCACAGAAGACCTGACGACGAAGGCCAGGGGGATGCTCGGCAGGTCGCAGGAAGGCTAGTCCGGAGCACGCACCCAGGAACCAGGACCCCCAGCTTCAAATTCTGGCCCTTAGCACGTGACACGCATAGGCAAGTGAACTCGATCCTCAGAACTCCCCTTTCTCACAGGACAGCCTCAGAGACCATACACAGAGCGAGTTGAGTTCGTAACACAAGTCCAATATCCGTGGTACTCAAAACGTGCCAGGTGCCAAAGCACTGCACAGGATTAACGTGGCTTCTCTTCCTAAAGCATCCGTTTTCTCCACACCGTGCTTCTTCGTTCACTGGGAGACAGCTTGAGACATGACTTCATGTTTTCATAGGACAAGAGATCGGCTAAGAAGTTGTGGGGAAAACGTCAGTGGTCCGAAGGGATAGTGTTAAAGCCGGCGATCACGTTCAAAGAGGAAAACCGTCTTGTCTCAAGCCACCAGGTCCGTTAACTACAATATTCAACTGGGTGTATGGACCGGGACGACAGTCAGATGGCGGAGACTCAAAGCAGCCACCTGTTAGCCGTGTGATCCGTGAGGCACAGACCCCAGCTTGGTTTCCTCACTAGTAAGGCTGGGAGAAGAGCTCCATCCTCCCAGAGGTTTTTGTGAAGATTCAGCGGATTTGTTAAATAACATTTATACAATAGGACGTGACATGCACTGTGCTCAGTGCTTAATAAAATACTTGTTGATTCACGTCTCGGAGCAGGCCTAGGAGATGGGTACTATCGCCCCCACTTTATAGATGGAAAAACTGAGGCTCAGAGGTGAATAAGAGGACACAGAATAACACTGCCAGTAGCACACAAGAGTGGCATACACAGAGGTCGACCGCAAATTCTCATGTTCACGTCTTCAAAAACCATTCATAATTGCAATACAGGCTGCTGTGCTCTCTAACCCCTGGGGCAGGGCACTCCAGAGTGCAAACAAGCAGGAGGAAGACTCTTCTGGAAGAGATCGAGGAAAAACGTAAAGGTGCTTTGTCTGTGCATTGGAGGCGGGGAGATGGGATCTCTCGAGTCCGAAATCTGTGCACCTGCTTCTCCTGCAGGGAAAGGGACCAAAGTCCTGCTGGAGGGGCTATGTGCCAGCCAGACCTTGGCTACTGGACCTCAGGTACCAAGGGCAGCTGGGAGAAAGCAGGACTCTCCTGGGAAGGTGCAGGGGAGCCCAGGCTTCTCCTTGGGGGTGGGGGTGGTGATGGAGAAGGTCTTATGGTGGCTTCTTGTTTTTTGGAAGAAACCTAGGAAGTGGTATAGCAGACTCCCCCCCCCCCCGAGACTCCGCAAGCCCTTCTGGGGCAGGGGAGGGGTCGCTGGAATTTCTGGCTTGAGTGACTGAGCTGGATGGAGCCTGCTTCACGCCCATTTGGTTGTCCTTACAAGCCTTGCCCCCCAGACCAGGACAACAGGACCAGCTGGCATCAGGCCAAGTTTAGCATTTAATCAATTGTAATGGTTCTCAACAGAAGTAGGTATCTTCATTCTCCTCTGCCAATAGGGTTATTCCAGAAAGCGTGGAAACAAATGCTTCTCAAACCTCTCCACTCACACAGTGCATGTAATCCGACCTTGGAATAATCCTGCCCGGGCTGCCAGGCTGGAGGTGGCCAGTAGACCCCTTGTGGAATGGGACCGGACAGGGGGTCCTCTGCAACTGGCCTTCCCACTCTTGCCCTCCGACCTGCTGGCTTGAGCCCAGAAGAAAACTCAGGAACACGCCTTCTAAAGGAGCTGCTTTTAGATAGTGGAGACAAAGACCCCCGGGACCTACACCACAAAAGCGCGAAGGCAGAGGGGGAGAAGGCTGGTGCCGGCGAGGTGCTGGCTGGGCCAGGGAGGCGCAGCCTGGTTTTGATTAAACGGCCATCATTTACTCCCATCAGGAACAATGCTGGGGAAGGGGGACGTGGTCACATGACCCGCGGGCTGGCGTGGGAGCCGTCAGTCCTGCCAGCCCAGAGAGTCACGACACACTTACGTTGCCTCCACTTCGTGTGATGGGCCTGGCAAGGCAGGAGAACCTCATTAAATCCCTGTGATGCTCCCACTGAGACAGACCTATCTATCATAGGATTTCCTCATTTCCCTCAGGAAAATACCAGCCTCCAGCCTTTCAGTCTGGGCGGGCTACTCAGAATACTTATGAACCCTTTACCAGTGACAACACTAGGACCTGAAACTGATTCCAGACTTTTCCCAGGTTTGGGTTGACTATCCCTACATAATTTCTGGCTTGAGCCTCAAAATAAAGTCATCAAGAGTTACAGCCTTTTTTTCCTCCCCTTTTCCTAGCTCAACCAGGGAACTTTCTAGAACAATATGTGGTTCAAGATACTTTTCCACTTAGCCAAATGGCAGCTATCATCAAGTATCAGGCCTTAAGAACTGGTGCTGAAGGGGCGCCTGGGTGGCACAGCGGTTGAGCGTCTGCCTTCGGCTCAGGGCGTGATCCCAGCATTGTGGGATCGAGCCCCACATCGGGCTCCTCCGCTGTGAGCCTGCTTCTTCCTCTCCCACTCCCCCTGCTTGTGTTCCCTCTCTTGCTGGCTGTCTCTGTCTCTATCAAATAAATAAATAAATAAAATCTTAAAAAAAGAACTGGTGCTGAGGATTCTCACAGCATTGGGATAGGACATGGTGCTTGAAATCATTTTACAGGTGAGAAGACGGAGGCTCCCAACAGCTCATAAGGCAGGTTTTCCTCAAATCCTCATGGAGAGGCTGTGCTAGAAATGGAACGCAGAATCAAGGCTTGCCGGACCCTAGAATGCAGGCTCCAAAGTGTTCTACGAGGCTGTCATCCCATGGGGACAGGGGCCTCGCCGGGCACGGAGGTCAGACATGGCATCTCAGGCTGGGGTCCTGAAGCTCACAGGGGAGGGACGGTCCAATGTCTCCATCATGAAGATGAAATAGGGAACTATCTTTACTGTTTGCCACCAGGCAGTGCTCCGAAGAACAGATGGGAAACGCAGGGTCCTCTGTCCATGGCTTTTCATAATTTGAGGTACAATCAGAATGAGCTGAGAAGGATCTCAAGCAGCACCCCCTCTGGTACCACCTTTTTAAGGAGATGTGGTCACCTGGACAGATGTGTCGTCAGTTCTCAGCCTCACCTCTGAGGAGTCACCAGGTGCCTGGAGGTACCTGAGGGCATGGGGGGCAGAAGACCAGCCACTGGGCAGAGACAGTGCTTTGCACCGTGCTTCTGAGTGGCTGAACAAGCCGCCTCCTCTCAGCCAAGGTTCCTGAACATTCCGAGCCCAGAACCAACGAGGCTTCAAGTGTAGGTTCTTGTCCTTAATCCGAGAGGCTACAATAAGTGTCTGACTTTCCAAATCTATGAGGAAACCTAGCACCAAGCTTATGAGTATTAGTTTTACAAATACACTTTAGTTTGGAATAGTTTCAGGTTTCTAGAAATGTTGAGATGATACAGAGAATCCCTCCCCCCACCATATACTTTTCACACCCAGCCTCCCCTAATGCTTTAGGTGCCCATGGGACATTTGTCAGAACTAAAATGAATACTGGTGCTACTGGTAACACATCGATGAAATTCAAACAAAGCCTGGCATGTTTCCACTATTGTCTTTCTGTCCCAGGACCCAATCCCAGGTGCCACACTGCATTTAGAAGAGGATTTTTTTTTTAATGTAACATAGGACTAGATTTCCTAAAGAAGCCAAGTCTCTCTCTCTCTCTCTCTCTCTCTCACACACACACACACACACACACACACACACAATTCCCTGGGATTCTGGTCTGTAGCCTTCCAAACCCATGCCATCCAATATGGCACCTGCTCAATGAGGCAATTTCAGTTAATGAAAATTAAGGGGCGCCTGTGTGGCTCAGTCAGTGAAGCGTCTGCCTTCAGCTCAGGTCATGGTCTCAGGGTCCTGGGATCGAGCCCCCTGTCAGGCTCCCTGCTCAGCGGGGAGTCTGCTTCTCCCTCTCCTTCCTAGTACAACGAAGGCTGCAAAGACCATCCTTGTTCCTTCTGAGAGTGCCCTAAATTGACTTGCGGGTAGAGTGACTTAGGCCAATAGGACAAAGGCTCCCACTGAAAAGCTCTCGCCATACCACCAGGCCTGTGCCTCAGGCGGGTGGCCGTGCTCAGCGAGGCTGGAGGCAGACAGCGTGAGCCGGAGGCCAGGGTCTCCCCGAGGTCAGAGGTGTTTCAGGCCACTGTGGAGAGCTGCGAGCCAGACACCCCATCCAGCCATTCACAGATGGAAACCACGTGATGACCAGACTAGAAAGTTGCATCCAACCAGTATCTCAGAAGCCGAGATTGTAGTACCAGTGGTACAGTAAGAAATCACCAGCAGCTGGTTCTAAAAAAAGCCAGCTGTGTGTCCCAGCAGGGTGCACACACTTTAATACTATTTAATCCAGCCCAACTCCATTAGGTAGGTTCCATTGTCACCATTTTACAGATGGGGAAGTGGAGGGGAAGGGTTGGGGGACGTCACCATTCTGTTTCTGCAGAGAATTCTGGCTGGGAAAGGGCAAAGCCGGGGCATGAGCCCAACATCGAGCCTGCAGTCCGAACATACACCAGCAGCCTGTGCCTCTGGGCTGGCCTGCAGAAGACACAGAACGTTCCCCAGATGACCTTCATCCAGCTTCCTCTAACAACAACATCTTAGGTCGTAGACATTAGCTTTGGTTTATTACTGTTAACCAAGTTCCAGACTTCATTGAGACTTTACCAGTTTCCCCTCCTGGCCGGCTGCAGAAAGCCAGACTCTTCTCCGGCCCATCCTTCGAGGAGTGGAGCGGTGCTCTCCAACCCAGGCCTGTCCAAGGTCAGACCGCAAGCTGACCTTGACCCAGTTAGCTCACGCTGGCAGGTTGTGCTTTAGCTTTTATTCTCATCTGTGAATGTGCTTAAGCAGTGCTCAAAAGGAAGCGTTGCAGGAACTACGCAAGGCTTCTTGGTCGGGAGATGAGAATCAGGCTTGAAGGAATGGGTGGAATTTGGGGGGCGGGGCACGGGAACCCCCAGCTTTGAGCAGAGACCTCCCCACGCGCGCCCCTGGCTCAGGCCCTCCCTCTTCCAAACAGCACGGTTTTGGGCACAGAAAAACTGAGTGCTTTCTTAATGATTGAGAAATCCCAGGCCCGAAGGCTTTGGACCCCCGGATCTCAGGCGTCCTGATCAAATTCAGCTGGCAATCCATCCCTGCGGCTCAGATCTAGGGTCTGCAAACCCTCCCGAGCACGTTTGCTGTTGCTGGCTGCGTAGCACGTGTGGGAGGGCCCCTCCACGTCCAAGCCACAGAGACTCTAAATCTAGATGGATCTTCGAGCTAGCCGGAGGCCACGGGGCCCACCTGTAAAGCCTCCATCCCAGGTTCCTCACTCGTTTGTCCCAGCAGAAGAGCCTTTTCTTGCGGTTTCCATCCCACCCCTCATTTATCACAGAGGCCCTCTGGCAATGCGCGCTGGCAGAAGCCGGCCCGCCAGAAATGCGGTAAGGTTACATATGAATCCCCCCAGGGAAGCTTCCAGAGCATCCCGAGGCCTGGGCCCTGCCCCACACCCCCTGAAGTCAGGCCCCCGGAATAGGGCTCTGGGCCTCTGGATTTTTGCAGTCTCCTCGATGACTGCCTCAAAGCCAACAGGAACCGTGATCTTGAATGGATTTCCTGAAATTTAGAGGAATCATTCCAACGAGTGGTTTGCTGGAGAGAGGTACCCTTGATATGTCAGGGACTGCACTCAGACGCCACGGTCATCTTGCTTCGGGCAGAGGCCCACCTGGCCCATCACACTTGAGGCCAAGCAGGCCCATCACTTTCCTTATCACACCGATGGAAAACCGCATCCCATTTATTGAACCAACGAGGACGACCAAATACGCTGCAAAAGCCCGCATTTACCAAGAGCACAGGGAATAACGAGAGACATGCACCCTAGCTTCCTGAGGACACCTAGCATACAAGTGTCTCTGCTGCCTTCATTCCAGAACATGGTTATCGAGCTGGGAACCTACGCACGGAGCCCTTGGCTTTGTGTTCAGAACGCTTGTGTCCTGAACACTACGTTCGTGAGTTTTCTGGATTCTGAAAACCTGACCTGTAGTTGGTAAATTCTATTTGCTTATTAAACCGAGGTGCCTGAAGTTTATTTCACATTCAAGTATTCCCCCCCACCCTCTGCCAAAGCAACACACGTTTAAAAGCACAATTAGTAAAACCCCCTCTTGATTCCTACTTCCCAATTCTACTCAGAAGAACTCACTCCTGACAGACTGTCACGTACCCTTTTGTAGAATACCCGTTCTTAACTGGGGTGACTTGGCTTTGGGGGGACATCTGGCAATACCTGAGGACGTTTTTAGTTGTCACACCTGGAGGGTGCTGCTGGCGTGGGTGGGTGGGGTCAAGGATGCTGCTAACCATCCTAGAACACATGGGTCAGCCTCCCACAACGAAGTACCGGCGCCAAGTAGCACTAACGAAGGGGAGAAACCTTCTGGATCTATTCTAGGCACACATACACACGCGCACGGACATGTTAACTGTCTTTTGACTTTTTGCGATTTTGTACTTAAAGGACATCTATGTATCGTCCTCTTGTGTGCAAGTACCGTAAAGCATTTAGAAAGAAACTGGAGGGGCGCCTGGGTGGCACAGTGGCTAAGCGTCTGCCTTCAGCTCAGGGCGTGATCCCGGTGTTATGGGATCGAGCCCCACATCAGGCTCCTCCGCTATGAGCCTGCTTCTTTCTCTCCCACTCCCCCTGCTTGTGTTCCCTCTCTCACTGGCTGTCTCTATCTCTGTCAAATAAATAAATAAAATCTTTAAAAAAAAAAAAAGAAAGAAAGAAACTGGAAACAATCCCACGCCTATTACCTACATCTTTGCACATTTATCTGATGATTTCTCAACTCCTGTTATCTGAGCGATTGCAGATGTGTGTCTCGCATCGAAGACAGAAGCCCGGCTCAGGTTGGCAGAACGGTCCTGGGTGGTTGTATCGATGCACCCATGCGCCCTCACTAAGTTTTGGGAGTCATTTAGCCTCCAGGAGCCTTGGAGGACCTTCTCTCGAAGAGCCAGACCCGTGCAGAGAGCTCATTGTGGAGGGTTTGCTCTCCAGGGCCGAAGTCTGGAAGCACACATGAGTCATGGCTTTGAAATCCACCTCAGATGCCAGCTGAAAACAGAGGCTTTGCATAATCACGTTGACAGATGAAGCTGGGTCTGCCCTGCTGGGGACAGGCTCATCCATATCCCGGGTTAAAAGAAATATTGCGTTTTTTAAGAGGAAAGAAACATATTTAAGAGATAAAGGGGAGAAAAAAAAAGAAGAGTTTTTTTGGCCATTAATTATAATAAAGCACAGGGGGAAAAATTCACTTTAAAGGCACGCTAAAGCCCTGTAATCTTCAAAGAGATAGGGGAGGCTTGGATGCCCGGGAGGAGAGAAACTCCACCAGGAGATCGCCATTTCCAGCCAGTGCCAACAGCCAAAGTCAGCGCTGCGTTTGCAGGCAGGACACGTTGGGCTGGGAACCAGTTCTATCCCTGCCTAGCTAAGGGCCACTCTTGCCCCCGGGGGTGCTGCTGCCATCAGACCACGGGCCGTGGGGGCAGTGCTGGTTTCCAAATCCACTCGGGGCCCATACTGCCCAAATGTCCAAATGCCCACCATCCTTTTGGGGTCTTGCTGCCTGTCGGGACCCTGCGTGTTAAGGGCCGAGGTTTTGGTTTCACTCCATCAGGTCGCTGCTGTGTGGGAATGCAGGCCAGTTTCGGCGGCCTTGGGTCACAAGAAGCCCCAGGTGCAGGGAAGAATGCCCAAGTTTCTTGTTTGCACAAAGCCAAATGGCATGCCTGCCATGGATTCGAACCCTGCTGTTGGCCCAAGGCTCTCAGCAGCTTCTCGTTGGCCATCTTGAGGGAGGTGACAGGAACTAACGCCAGAATATTAATGGCCGAATGCAGTTTATTTATCTAATGGACGCCTGGCTTGACATCTGATCCGTGGTGTCAGAAGAACCCACCAGCTTGATTTGGATGGGGTAGGAGTGGGGGAGGGAGGGAGGAGCGCTGGATCGGGGAAGGACTTGGCTTTTCTTGGTATAAACCCCACTAGGAAATGTATTCCTGTTGAACCGCCTAGTTCTCCCCCACTTTCAAACACTTCTCAGGACCTGATAAAGGTGAGGGTGTGGAGAAAAAGGAACCCTCGTGCACTGTTGGTGGGAATGCAAACTGGTGCAGCCACTCTGGGAAACAGTATGGTGGGGGAGTGGCGTCCTCAAAATTAAGAATACAAATACCATATGATCCAATAATTCTATACGGGCTATTTACCCAAACGAAAAAAAATATGAATTCAAAAAGATACGCACGCCTAAGTTTACTGCAGCACTGGTTACAAGAGCCAAGATACGGCAGCCGCCTAAATATTCACCGATAGACGAACAGATAAGGAAGACGTGGTATACAGCTCGTGGACTATGACACAGCCACGAGGAGGAGGAGATTGTGCCACTTGCGACAACACGGGTGGACCTAGACGTATCATGCTGAGGGAAATAAAAGAATTTACTCATGCCGAATCTAGAAAACCAACCAACCAACAAACCATAGAATCAGACCCAGCAATAGAGAACTGATGGTTGCCGGGGGGGAGGGGGTGAGAAGATGGAAGACCTGCGTGGAGGCGAGTGGGATACAGGCTTCCTGTTCTGGAATAAGTCACAGCAATAAACAGCACAGCACAGGGAATAGAGTCCCCGGTATCGTGTGGAGCTGTACGGGGACAGACAGTGGCTACATGTGTGAGTGCAGCGTGACGAGCTTGTCCGATCACTATGTTGTGCACCTGAACACAGTGCGTCAACTACGCTCACAAAAATTAAAAAAAATTTTAAAGACAAATAGAGTATTTGGGGGGAACTAAATACAGGAAGAGAAGTTTCGCAAACCTTTCGATGTTTATGTAGTTTTAGGTAAGGCTGGAGCCCAATGCGGGGCCTGAACTCTGGACCCTGAGATCAAGACTTGGATGCTTAACCAACTGAGCCACCCAGGTGCCCCTAAATTTAGAAAAAAAGAGCCTTCTATGTACCCCTTTTCTCCCCACCTCCTGAATTTTGCACATCTCTTCCCAATTCCACATTCAAGGACTTCAAAATGCTCATTTGCAATCGGTCACGGTGGGAGTATTTACACCATGGAAGCTGGCAAACTGTACTACAGTTTCCCCCCAGAGAGCTGGTCGCATGTAACCAGTGGCATACGGGTAAGGGTGAAGGACGTGTGTCAAACTCTTCAACCGATCACAGGAAAATCCCGTGTTGTCGGTGGGCTTTCCTGGGATTTGGTGCAGGTGGGTTTACTGGGGAGAACCCTCAGGAATAGCACCTGGGAATGGGGAAGGAGGCTGTGCTTGCTTTCCCTGGGAGAAACTGGCCTGTAATGCAGCTGCGACACAGACTCGGGGGACCTGGTGGAGAGCGCTACGACAACTCAAAGGTCACCCCAGTTTCAAATGGAGTGAGGAGAGCGAAGCTTTACACCCTTCATAGACTCTCCAGTGAATGCTGGTTGCTAAGGGAGCTGCTTCGCCCAGCATCATGCTTCCTTCTCAGGGGCAGAGGGCAGGTCCCAGAGGACCACTGATCTATGAACCATCAGCAACCAAAACCCACAGCACCTGGGGGAATGAGGTCAGGCCAGAAAGGATGTCCGGGTGGCACGTTACAGCATCTACTACTTCGGACTCTAGCTGAAAGGGAAGAGCAGAGAAAACATACTGTCATCATGCCAATGAACCCAAGCTGGCCTACTGGAGAATGACAGGCCACGTGGCCCAGCTGTCCCAGCCAAGGCCATTCTAGATCAGTCTACAGCCAGTTGGTGCCCCAGATGCTACATGAGAAAGCCCAGGGCTGCCTCCCCAACCCCAGCTGACCAGCGATGAGGGAGCCCCGCTGAGATCAAAATACCCACCCCAGCTGAGTCCTAGACTCGGTAGCGATAACACACTTGGCTTTTTAGGCCACAAAGTCTTGGAGTTTGACAGAATGATAGCTAACTGCTACAAGATCTGAGCGGATCATTCTGGCTGGAGCCACACCGAGCGGAAGTGAAAGAAGAATGTAAGCATCTAGTTGAACCTCTCTAGCCTGTATTTGAGGCCCATCAGCAAAAGGATGGACTGGATTCTGAAGGCCACAACGAGCCATAGAAGGTTATCGAGCAAGAGTATCCTGCCAAGCACTACCTTTCTGGAATCAGACTCTTCTAATCAAGACTCTTTGGGCCACTAGAAATAGATCCACTCAAGCATGAGACCTATGGCAGAGAACTGAATGTCTGGGCCTGGTAGAAGCCAGAAGACTGTGACCGGGGCCATGGTCCATCTCCCTGGGCCCACATTGGCCTCTGAGACACCCCTTCGGGTCGGCTCCATTCTGTTGCTCCTTGAACGAGAAACCAGAAGAGACCAGTCTTCAAATACTTGAATACCTGCTGTGTCCAGGCCAGGACCACCTTGCTGGTCATTACCTACTGGCCCTTCCATCCTGTTCTCGCCCTTCCCTCTTCTGAGCTCTGCATACAAAGACCACTGCAGACCATAGTCTTGCCTACAGTCTGGTTTGGGTTCATCCAATGGAAGCAGAGAGAAGGGAGAGGCTGTTTCTTCTCCCTCTTGTTCTCAGATTTTGTCTCCTTGGTTCTATCTAGGCCCTGTGGCCAGTTCTGTCCCTCCCTGGTCACCAGCTACTGCTGGGGGAAGTCCAAAGCCTTTCCAGATTCAACCTCATGGCTTAGCAAAGGAAGAGGTGATGGCACTTCCTATTATCCAACCCCCTCCGCCCCCCGTATTGGCTTCCAGCTGTTGCTCATCTCTGGTTTGCCTCGCCTTACCCTGTCTGCTCTAACGCTTTAATGCACGGAATCCATTCCAAAGCCCTTAAACTCTCTTGCATCCCCCCCCTCCCTGAGCTGCCTGGGACCTTACTGAAGGAGCCACCGTACTGGGCCATACAGGTGTATACAGCACAAATCCAGGGTGCCTTTCACAAAGGGTCCTCTTTGAACAACACAGCACAACGGTTCTCACCAGGTATCATTCTAGGCACTGGGATATAGCAGTCAACGCACATAATGTAAGCCCAGTCCTCATGGAGCACACAGTCCAAACTCTACTTCCCATGTTGGAGGACACCACTAAACAAATACAAGGTCAGCTGGCGATCAACGTGAAGAAAAACAGAGCAGGAACACAGGTGGCGGATGGCGGGCAGGATGGCCAGTTTTAAAATATGCTAGAAAAGGTCCCATCCAAAGGTAGCACAGGGAAGGACCGGAGGCCGTAAGCCACGTTCATATGTGGGGCGAACCTCTCCCTAGAGGGAACTGCGGGTACAAAGACACTGCTGTTAGAATCAACAGATAACCCAGACTTACTCCCCTTCCATCCTGATCTCCTGCCCGCACTGGCTGAACTCCGCCGGAGGCCACAAAGCAAAAAGAAAAAAAAAAAAAAAGAAAGAAAGAAAGAAAAAAAGAAAAAGAAAAAAAAGAAAAAGAGCTGGAATAGGCAGGAAGTGAAACAAAGCTGGTCCAGGTAGGATGTGGAGACACAGAAATGGGGTTTGCTACCCATCTGTCGTAGAGCAGGACCTAGCAGGTGTGCGTGGGTCTCACTTGGAGAAAACGGATGCCCCCTCCCACGTGTGCCCAGGGAAGCGGTGTAACCGTGCACTTCTCAGACCTCCTCTCAAAGAGCTCTTAACTCAGCTGTGGGACGGGGCGGGGGGGTAGCCCACAGACTCTTGACCAGCCACCCCGCAGTCCCTGAGCAAGGGAGGGAGCCAGGGTCTAGCCATTTCTGCCCAGCGCAGGAGTCCTCTCACGGCTGCGCGATCTTTGCTGTTCCGCACCCCACTGGATTAACTGGTACTTTGTCAGATCCGCTCCGCAGGAGGAGGCTAAACCTGCCAATTTTGCTTCTTCCCCCTCTTAGCTTTCCCAGGTGTTGTCCGCGGTGGGCTGGTAAACGGCTAACCCCCGGCTCTCCGATGTGTGGCCAGTCCGCGTGGTACACATACTTCCAGCTCAACCAATTTCAACCTCCCCATGTGGCCTCCCTGGACAGTCGGGAGGCGAAGCCAGCTCCGGCCCATCACTAGGACTTGCCCCAAATAAATGACTTTCCCTTTTACCTGCATCTACTTTCTGAGGGACCAAATGAACACAGGGAGATTGGAGAATTCTACCCGACAAAACTTCTCCTCTCGTATCCCGCCACTCAACAGGTCACAAACTCTCAAAACAAATTCTGAATGTGCCTAATTCCTTCCTACTCTGTTCTAGAGAGAACGGAAGGAAGGAGACCAGTGGGCTTCATCCATGGTGATAGAGTAATATTTCAGAGTCCCCTGTCTTCTTAACACTTCTATTTTCTATTGGCCTAAGAATAAAAACTCAACTCCCTTCTCTGACCTATACAGTCATAGTCCAGCCCCTCTGGTCCCTTCCCAGGGCACCTGCCACCGCCTTCCCCCAGCCACGTTGGACCTTCCTGCAGGTTCTTGACACCAAATTCTGGGGCATCTTAGCCCCCTCCCTTCTCTGTTCCCCCGGCTGGGGATGCTCTTCGCTTCTGCTGCTGGCTTAGCGGGCTTCCTGTTCTTCGGATCAGCTACAGGCCACCATCTTGGATATTTTCTTAGAGTATCTATGGAGGCCAAGTAGGACAATCAAGGTGTTGAAGAAGGATTGCATACTAGTGGGTTAGGAAAGTTATGGCTGTCCCTCGAAGTCTAGACATCGCGATCCTTTAGATCTGGGATGTTCAGCACCTGAGAATGCCCGGACATCGCTTCGATATTTATTGGCTGGGTCAACCAGGACTGCTGAGCTGGTCCAAGCACAAGCCGGCATGTGTAGAGCTGGAACCTGACACAAGCCTTCCTGATACAGTTTCCAAGTGCAGCACATGTGGCGTACACGTTGCTTCTAGCCCACCCTGAAGTTCACTTGCAAGTTCAGTGGACGGCTCCTGTCACGTGGCCTTCATGCTGACACCGCCCCCCCTCCCCCCACTCAAAGGCACCTTCATCTCTGTCTGAACGCTTTCTCCGGCCACGGGAGCATGTTATAACCACACGCAACAATTCAGAAGTGCTGAGAAGTTAACACCCACAGCGACCCTGGCAGTAGACGAAAGACGGGGCCTGGTGGTTAAATACCCCAGCTTCCTCCCTCCTGAGAACAGTCCTGGGATTTATTCGAAGCCCTAGCTCAAGAGGTTCCAGGTAGGATGAATCCTAGTTGCTCGGGGGTGGTTCTCTCACTAACCACCCCCTTAATTGGGAGGTCACCCCAGAAAGGACGGAGTGGGGAAATGTGACAATAGGTGGGAAGATGAACACACCTGTACCCAGATCACTGGTTCAATGTGCGGTCCCTGGACCAAGCCGATCCCAGCAGGAGCTGGTATGTGTGGTGCCCACTCTGAAGCCTTGTGGGTTCAGCCTGCAAGGACACGAGGTCCTAGAACTGGTCACTGCTGGACAGAGCAGCCGGCAGCCACACGGACCAACCAGCAAAAGCAGGTGCACTCAGGAGCCCTGGGACGTGGGGGACCACCTTGATTCACTTAGCCCTGGCATCCTGGGCCGGAGATTGCAGGGCCCACCCCTGCCCCACACGTGGAAGCCTTCAGAGGCAAGCCTGGTCCCTGCAGATTTATAGATTGTAATCTCCTGCCTTGATCCTGGGCCATTCACTTCCAGCACCCTCCCCGCTCTGCATTCTCTACCTGCTCTGAAGTTATTGGGGCCTGGTGTGAATTTAGAGACAATAAAACCATCAAAGGGCTGGGTCTTGAGAACAATCAGCTGGTGGGGTTTGCAATAAAGGAACATCCTGCCCAGGAAGGTGTGAGACTTCAAGGCAGGCTGTGGTGAGAGAGACCTCTAAAAGGGCCTTCTCTGGGGAGTCTGGCCCGGTCCACACCTGGGATGGCTTAAGGTGCCATGTGGCCTGGAGACAGGCGGATGGGCCTCATCTGGTGCAGTGTAAGTCCCTATCTCTCCAGGGCTCTGGGAACAGGGCCACTCTGCCCACTCCAGGGCGTCCACGCCAGTGCTCAGTACACCCAACAAGGCACCAGGAGGTATTGTGTCTTCTAAACACGCTCCTCTACCCCAGGACCCTTGCACAGGAGGCCAGCATACATTTCCCCTGGCTCGTGCTTCTCCCTGCTCTCTTCACTCACTTAGGGCAGAGCCCTTGAATGCAGCCCAGTGTGTGTGCTGCTCTGGGGGCTGGGGGGCAGAGGATCCAAAGTAGGCGCTCGGTCACTGCCCTTGGGAAGCTTTCTGTTCTTGGGGGAAGAGCAGGGAGAGATGGGATGCAAAGTAGGGGGTGGGGTGGAGTGCAGCAGGGGCTGCCATTTTAGAGTCATTGGCTCAGAGGCTCCTCCTCAGGAAGGCTTCCTGGGACTGGAATGCAGAGAAGAAATGAGCCATGCGGGTGTCTAGGGGAAGAGTATCACCAGAGTAGCAGAGACATCATGGACAGACGCTTGGTTTGTCCAAGGACAGCAATGGACCCAAGCCTGTTTCCGTCCTCCCCCCCCCACCTTCCCGTTACGTTTCCTTTGTCTACACGTTCCTTTTCCCCTGGTATCTTTCACTTGGCAGGTCTTTTTCATAGGACCTTTAGAACTCAGCCCAGATGCCACCTCTTCCAGGAAGCCCTCCTTACCCCCCGCCCCCCAGTTCCATGTATTTCCTCAGGACCCACCGCTTGGATCCCTCAGCCATAGGAAGCTGTCTATCCGAAGGTCATGCCCAGCCCTGTGTGGCCCACAGCCAGGGGTACCCACAGGCAGGGGTCTGAAGGCCTGGCCAGACCATCCCCGGCACACACCTGAGGGGGCATATTCTAGCTTCAGCGCTTCCTGTGGGGTCAGCCAAGGCTGTTGCCTGGGGTTCACACTGCACTTCAATTTTTCTCCCCTTCCGTGAGGAATGACCCCAAAGGCACCCACTCAATGAACTTCAACCTCAGTCTTTCCCAGGAAATATAACCTATGGCACCTCCCGGTGGCCCCTCTCCCAGTCCCACGTAGCCTCAGTCATGGCCACGCAGATAGCAGCAGTCTCCAGAAGACCATTGTGCTGGACGCTAACACGAGCTTGACGTGATCAGAGTTTCCCACGGAGGGCTCTGAGTGGCGTAACCTCATCTCGGAGCCCTTTTCCCTGATCTGTAAAATGGGGAGAAGTGGCTCACCTGAGGGTTCCTAGCAGATAAGAGGCACAGCCAGGGACTGGCACCAAAGCTCTGTCTTTAGGCAAAATCACAGCTCCTGATTCCTGGCCTGCCTCGCTCCATCTCGTTCCTGGTCCGAGGACAGGGCAGTGACCTGGCCTCCCACTCGCATGGCCCTACAGTCACATCCGCATCTCTCAAAGGTAACCGTGGGCCTGGGATGGACATCACCAGCGCCCTATCACCTAGTTTCCTCTGGGCCATCTCCTTGCCCATTCTTATCAAGCTTCCTGGACCGTGGATAGAGCTCTTTTCTGTGCTTTTCCAAGCAGAGCCCGCTCACCACCGTCTACTGTTACCAGCGAAGAGCCTGCCTCAGTGAACCAGCACATACGCTCCCCAGACAGGACCACAGAATCCTGGAGAGGGGAGGGGGGTGTGTTTGTTCATAATCGCACAGCATTGGGATGGGCTAACTTCATCTCAAAGATGGTATGTTTCCCTGTGCTTGCAGGAACTTTAATACATGCAGAGATCATGATCTTGAGGTCCTGGGGTCGAGCCCCGTATCAGGATCCCCTTCTGCTCTGGGGTCTGAGCCGGCCCGAAGATCCCCAGGCTTTCCTAGCAAGCACTAGAGCTGAGAACCCTGGAGGCCCCGGGTGCAAAGGAATTTCCTATCAGCATATCCCTTCTGCTTCGTGTTGGGGGGCAGCTCTGGTTGGGGAAGGGGGGACAGCAACGGATTTGGGGTCACAGTTTGAGTCCCCAGTCCTTCCACGATACACGGGTTTGGGCAAGCTCCTTATCCCCATTTTACAGCTGAGGAAACAAAGACTTAGACACGAAGCAATTCCTGCCCATCTCCTGGCATCATGAGGAGTGAGTGCCTCCGATTTAAGCATTGACAAAGCACAGCTTTTCCCAGCAACACTCTGACTGTAACAGAGGCTGAGCCCCTGTAGAGGGTGATGCCTCCTGCCAGCGGTGTGGGGTCCACATGGAAGGAGGAGCTCGTTCGGATCTCCTCTAGGTCCTCGGAATCCTTGCTCCAGACATCTAAGGACTGCTTTCCGTGTGCTGAGCATGTGATTGGCTGGCCTGGTTGTGGGGACACTCACGAAGACCGTTGATGATCTCTAGCAGCATGGAGACGTGCAGGGCTTAGCGTCAGGCACGTGTGGGCTCGAGCCTTCTCTCCCTGACCAGCCTTGTGACGTCACCTCTCTGAACCTCTCTCCATCTGGAAAAGGAAGCGGTCTTTTCCCAGACCTCAGAGCTGTGATTTCAGAGTTGGGATGCTCTGCTGCCCAGACTGAGTTAAACAGTCATTTTGTCCATGGATCAAGATGGCATGGGGATAGGGGGGCGGACAGCGCCCCCGGGGATTAGTCGGAACATGAGCACTTGTAGATGTGGGTTCTTTCCCACTCCCCACAGGGCTGGCAAGCTGCCGCTGCTCCTTGGTTCCTTTCCAGCTGGGGCTGTCCTCAGGAATGCCTGGGCTTCCTCCCGACATGGCGTGCTTTGCAAGAACGCGTGTCCCCAAAGATAGAAGACCAGGTGGAAGCTATTGCCCCTTATGATCTGGTCTGGGAAGACACAGCATGGTTTCTGCCCTATTTTGCGGTCAAAGCAAACGCAAAGCCTGGTCCAAGGTCCAGAGCTGAGGATGTAGACCCCACCTCTTGACGGGGTTGGGCAAAACAGCTAAGAAGTATTATTGTGATCATTCTTAGAAAATGCTGTCTGTCACCCTGCCACTGTCCTCAGTTCAGATGCCCACGCCAAGCACTTGTGTCTGTCTCTCTGCCTGGCACTTCGTCTGCCTTGCGTGGCTTTGGTCTGAGCACCAGCCTAGAAGCACTAGAGATGTGACAGTGAACCATCAGGCACCCTCCATGGCTCCTTCCCATTCCCCCTCTTAGGGTTTTTTGGGTTTTCCACAAAGCAGACACTTGGAGACTTTAAGACTTTACTAAATATGCAGCTCCAGGCCCTTTCTGACTTTTGGATTTTAGAATATCTACAAAGGGGGACACAGCTGTTTGAATTTGAGGTACCTCTCAAATTATGCCTGCCATTAAGGAGTACAGAGAGAGTTCTAGAAGGGCTAGAGAAGCATGTTCCGCAAGGGTGGGGTTAAAATGGAGGCATGATCTGGAGGCATCAGCCGGGTTCTCCAAAGGACTGGCGTTCTTGAAAGGGGAGGGATGGGCAGGAAAATCCCCATGCGGCAGCCCCAGAGATACGCCGTTTGGATCCCCTTCAAGAAAGAAGGTGCTCGGTCGTAGGAAAGCACGAACATGTAGGGTCTTGGGGTGCATCACAGTACCCACGCTGCTGTGCCGGTCCTCCCTGCCAGAGTGGAGGTCCCAGGGCCTGGCCATTTCTGCCCCGTGTGGCACTTCTCTAACAGGCGGTCTTTGCTCTGGAGCTCCCGTTGGGTTTGTGGGGGGACCTTATAGGACCTACATCACGATGTGAGGTTCTCCATCTCACACTGGCATCACTCACCCTTCCCCTATGAGCTGCTTTCACACCGAGCTCCTGGGTCTTCCAATAAGCAGTTGCTCACACAAACTGATCTACTCCAAGGGGACCATCGGGGCAGGGAGGGGGGGAGTAGAAGTGATCGCAGTGGGTCTATTTCCAGTAAAACACCAGCAATAGCCTCATGCCCAGTCTTCACGCCAGCCCCTGTTCAGTGTAGCCACTCTCTGTCAGGTGCACGCCTCGTCCACTGCCCACGCCAGGGCCGTTCTGCTCTGGTGGCCACACTTGCCCAGGGAGGTTCCGCCCCAGCTCCTCCCAAGGAATCTTGGAAACCTAATTGCTGACCCGGGATGTGTTGGTGCCGAGTTTATCACGATGCTAAATGCCAGCATTCTTCCTTCAGCTCAAGAGCCAAAACTAATCTAAACACCCCTACTCCCCATTTGTTAGCCTAATGCCATCAGCAATCTGACGGGGCCTGACCCCATCTGAGGCTGATTTATGGCCTCGCTCACAGATGCTGTGGCTGAGGATGGAGCCAGGGATCTGGCTACCTGGGAGGAAGATGTTCAAGAGAAATGGCAGCCTCCCCTCCTCACCTGGCGGGGAGGGAAGGAGGTTGGGGGAGATCTTTCCCGTCTACTCAGCAAGGTCCCCAACTTCGTAATCTCTTCCGTGAAGATGCACCTCAAGGCTATCTATATGGGGCTTGGACACCCCTTCCCTGCTCCCCTAAGTCTGCTGACCCGGGAAGGAAAAACAATTGCAAAGCATGGGTCAGTGGCACGAGGAAGAGGTAGGTGAGGTCTTACTCTCTCCATGATTAGGAGTCCTGGCTCCTATTTTAGCGATGATGTCGTGATGGGACTGCGGGCCGTACTCCCGCCACGTCAGGAGGTCTACAGCCACGTCTCGTCTTTGCTGTAAGTTTTCACGTACATAGAGAGAGGTGCACACGTGTACGGAGCTCAAGGAAGGTTCATAGTGTGCAGGTACCCGCGTACAGCCCTAGTCCTACAAGGCACCGTTAGGTTAAGACTGGCATTCTGTTTAAGGATCTGTTTAAGAGTTTACCCCAGGCTTTCCTTCCTATGTGCAGAGAAGCCTCACCTGGTTCGTCAGGGTTCTTTTGCAGGTTTTTAGCTACCTGATAGGGGAGGTTTTCAGCACAAGGGACCACAGCAGGTTCTAGCCCGGGGCCCTCTGCAGTTAGGACTATCTGGCATCTTCCTTAGCAACTCGGCCCTCCGTCCTCCCTCCCAGGGCCACCCCAGCCCCGTCACCCTGTGCCGTCCGATGCTGGAGTTTGCTCTTACACTGTGGCTCGAGATCAAGCCGGATTTGAATCCTGTCTCTGCCCACGTTAAAGCTCAGGAAATAGAGTCCAGGAGTTACATCCACCCCATAACTTAATTTCCACAGGGCTGGACGTCAAGCAGGAGGACCACGTGAGCAACAGGGGCCGCCTACTGTCATAGGGTCCACTCTGAAGTTCAGGCGAGCGCTCTTAGGAGGTGGTCTCAGGCTCCCCCAGCTGGGGAGCAAGGAAGGGGGGGGCCAGGAAGACAAGGCAGCACGCGAGGTCTTCGTTTCGAGCCAAGTCCACACAGTGTAACTGACTTGATTCTACGCGCCAGCTCTGGAGACGGCGCAAATCATCTCATCTCAAGTTGGCCTCGTGGCAGGGAGAAGGAGCGGGACTATTTCGGTCCCTGCAGCCGTGAGTCCTGTGTTAAGGCACTTCTAGTCCTTCCCGTGTGCACCCCAAGTCCCTGGAGGTCCCTCCTCCGAGGCGATGCGGCGCAGGCTGCTAGACGTGGAGCCGTGCCAGGCACCAGCCAGGCTGAACGTGGCCGAGACGCAGCAGGGGACACAGACCCAGTGTTAGCACCAGCGTCACCCACGCTCGCGCATGCCAGCGGGCTGATCCTGTTTCCGAGATGCAGAGAATTCCTGCTAGCTCACGAAGGGGCCACTGCCGGGCTGAGAGTTCAGATCCCTGCCCCCTCGCCGGCCTCTGAGCCACAGATTCCTCGCACCCCCTTACCTGCAGCTTCCGTCGTATGGAGAGCCACAGTCAGAGAACCACGTTCCAGTGGAAAGAGCCAAAACTCACTACACACTGACATTTTTTAAAAAATCAGCATTGTTGCAGGGGACCACAGGTGTGGCATGGCTGGCGACAGTCACTGCTCTCGCCGCCCTGAGACACAGAAGCAGAGAGGAGTAGCAGCCACGGACGGTGTGGTGGCAAGATCTGAAAGGACAGCTGTGACGCATCCTGCATGGAGACAATCTCTTTACCACCAGGTCTGGCAGGAGAAAACGGAAAAAGGCCCCAAAGAGGCAGTGGCCACCCAGGAACAGAGACCCCAATGTTAGGGAGGCCCACACAGCTCGGGGTACAGAAGCTGTCAATCCTCACTCGCTGTAGCTGAACGTAGGCCAAGACACAGGTGACATCAGGATAGGAGTGAGTGTGATTATTTGATTTGTCTCCAAAGATCCCCTCTACCATTCCCCACCCTGTTCTAGGCTAGGAGAGGATCACCCCTTCGTATTTACCTAGAGGACAGATGTTCTTTCGTCAGCTGCCGACACCTCTCACTGGTTGTAGGAGGAGAGCGGTTGGGGTATCGAGTCCCTTTCCTCCACGCCGGCCCTTTAGGACCTCAGCTCCTATGGCTGCAGCTCCCCATCAGGCCCCAGGAGCACTGGCTACTTCCCCTCCCCTCTGGGTTCTGAGAGGAGGAGGAGGAGTGGATGAAGGCCTGAGGCTGGCGGGAGGGGGCCAACATGTGTTGTTGGCTCCCTCAACCCCACCCATGCCCGAGAATGGTCATCCAACGTGGATTACATCTCCAGTCAGGACCCTAAGGCGGGGAGAGCCCATTCAATTGGCAGGATTCAAAGCCCATCATGGGCAGGCTGGTGAGAGAGGGAGAAAACACGAGCAGTCTCCTACAACAACTAGGTCAGCTCAAGGTCAGCCTTCCTGACCAAGGACAGGACATCACTCCCTGAAGAAACTGGCACTCGAAGGGTCCTTTCAGATTAACCAGGATGAAAGCTTCGGCGCATGGGAGCATAGTTTAGAAATCTGAGATTCCCCAAAGACAGAAAGACCATTCCGCCCATTGAAGCAGTACAGGTGCCCCTTCAAGAAGCTTATCCTCTTTGGGAGAAGGTGGTGTCAAGGAAGAGTTGACCCTCTGGTGAGGAGTTCCTGTTCATGCCCCTTTGGGATCAGTAGGGTCAGTCTGCCTTTGCAGGGATCCACTTCGGGAAGGGCTCTGGGCAGAGGGCCAGAGCAGCATTTTACTCCTAGCACAGTCTATTCCTGGGCCCACTTAAGACCATTTCTGGGTTCCACATGACAGGAGGAGATCCCTGAGGTTCTGTCTAAGTACTTGGTCTCACTTCTGAAGTCCAGGGTGGCCTTAGCATGGCTCCGCTCCTGGGAACTTGGTTCTATGGTCTCAGGGAATATTCCAGCAGAGTTCGCTCCACTCTATTCATGCAGAGCTGGCCAGAATCTGAAGTCTTTGTATCTTCTAAGGTCATCTTGCTTCTGTTCCTTCTGTCTCCTCCCATTAACAGACAAATCAAAGCCTATCATTCTTTAAGTGAGGTCTACCTGCCCTTCCCACTTTCTGGAAAATTCTACCATCTCTACAAGACTTCCTGAAACTGAAGAATTCCAGATGGTGCAGACCATTCATTTCCACTGTCAACTAAATAGAATCTCCTCAGAAACATCCAAGAAATTGCAAATGAGGAACACGTTCAACTTGACTCATTAGGAGGCCAGATTCTCAACACCCAGTCCTTAAAAAGAGGCTTAAACTGCCAACTGATTGCAGGTTGAATGCAATGTTTCTGCTCTTGTCATTCTCACTTGTGACGGCACATCTTGTCCAGTCTTCCCCCAAGATGAGCAAAACGCTTCTTGACTAACCATCATACCATGGAATTCACTTGAATTACCAAGTGGCTGATGATTCCAAGCTAATTCCAAGTTCATTTAGTGGTTCTACCCACCCTGTCCTGATCCAGGCAGGCTCTGCTACCCACACTGCTTTGCTAGAACTAGAGAGTTCTGCCCAAGGTATTTTATGCCACTTCAAGTCACATAGCATGACTTGTCAGAGCCATTTTGCCCATTCCCCCCTGGCATGACTTCATGGCGAAGTTGACCGTGACCTAGAGAAGGGATTTGGGAGACACCTCCTTGACAACTTTGTGGTTTAAGTTAAATGCCAACCATCATTTCCAGGATCAGAATTAGCTAGGGGATCCCGTAGGATTTCTACCCTTTGTCAAGTCCAGAATCTCAAATGGAGCAAGGTCATTAACCCCAGAACTTTCACGGTGGATGGATTCTCTCAGCAGCAGCGACCAGGTTGACGTTTCCACCTGGAACAACTAAAATTGGGTGTTGGACACCCAATTCTGCTAACCATCAGCTGCTCTGACCTCAGAGTTCCAACTTATTGAGAAACTTCTGCACGGATGGACCAGTATGGAAACAAGAGAGGGCAGGAAATCTATCTCAGCTATCCAGGCAAGCAGAGCGCTCAGCCAGCACAATTTCAGAATCTCGAAGATGGCGGAGGAGTAGGGGACCCCTTTTTCAGCCGGTCCCCTGAGTCGAGCTGGGTAGGTACCAGACCAGCCTGAACATCCATGGAATCAGCCTGAGATGCAGGAAGATACATCTGGATCTCTACAAATGAACATCTCCAGCGCTGAGTATTGAGGTACGAAGTGGGGAGCCATGAAACTGCGCACAGATATCGGAAGATAAATGGAATGGGGAGGGAGCCGCCGCGTTCGGGTGCCAGGAAGCAGTAGCCACCTGCACGGGGGAGCGGGCGGACTCACGGACGGCACCGTGAGAGAGCAGACTGAGACTGTGAGCCGGGAGCACACGCCACCAGACTGAAACGGAGCTCCGGTGCGCTCACTGGAACCAGACTGAGACCGGGAGCTCAGGGAGTGCGCAGGGGTGGCTGGCAGCTGGGGTCTGGCAGTGTTAGAAACACAAAGGACAGAGACACGCTGGCCCTGGAAGTGAGGGCTGGGACGCCAGGTGTGGGGCGCACATCCTGGGACGCTGCAGGGTTGAGCAGCACCAACAGTAACAGAGTTAAAGTGGCCAGAACATCAGTGGAGAACGGTCTGCGATCCCTCTGTTCTGAGACAGAGGCTCAGATTCGGCCACTGCTGCTCTGACTCTCAGAAGAGGCACAGCAAACCGCCAGGGAAAGCCACTAGAGAACAAAAGCCTGGAAGTACCGGCTCACAGCGTGCCCATCCCCATCCCCCCTCGCAGGGGACACAGAGACTCTACCCAAACAGGGTTTCCTGAGTATTGGCGCGGCAGGCCCCTCCCCCAGGAGGCAGGCTGAAAAATCAAGAAGCCCCACATCCCTAAGATCCCTATAAAACAAGGGCGCACGGCCTGGGTCTCAGTCAATAATTTGGGCTCTGGACAACCCCGCAACTTCTCCTCATCAGAATGACGAGAAGGAGAAATCCCCCCCAGCAAAGGAAAGACAGTGAGTCTGTGGCCTCTGCCACAGAACTAATGGATATGGATATAACCAAATTATCAGAAATGGAATTCAGAGTAACAATGGTCAAGATGATGCGTAAGACTTGAAAAAAGTATTAACGAAAATGTTAATGAGAATATAGAATCTCTAAGGGCGGAAATGAGAGCGAATCTGGCAGAAATTAAAAATACTATGAGCCAAATGCAGTCAAAACTAGAGGCTCTGACGGCTAGGGTGAATGAGGCAGAAGAACATATCAGCGAATTGGAGGATGGGTTAGTAGAAGAGAAAGCTAAAATAGAATCTGGACTCAAAAAAATCCACGCTCATGAATGTAGGTTACAGGAGATTACTGACTCAATGAAACGTTCCAATGTCAGAATCATTGACATTCCCGAGGGGGTGGAGAAAAACAGAGGTCTAGAACAGTTATTTGAACAAATTGTAGCTGAAAACTTCCCTAACCTAGCAAGGGAAACAAACATCCGTGTCCAAGAGGCAGAGAGGACCCCTCCCAGGCTCAACCACGACAAACCTACACCACGTCATGTCATAGTGCAATTCTATCTCAGCTATCCAAATTTGGGAGTAAGATTTCAAAAATCACTAATTCAAATTCTCAGCATAGAATTACTGTCAGTCCTAGGCATGACGTTTATGAACAGTGATATTCTTAGGGTTTCCCCTCTAAGGAGGCGGGTCAAAGCTTTTCCTCCTTGGGACAACACAAGGGGAAGGAACAAGGCATGGAAGTCTCATGAATTGGTTAAGGTCAAAATTACCTTTTGTGTCATGTTTTCTGAGAGGTAAAACCTTTAGGAAAAAACCCCAGGGACGTATTTTGCTTGGATTTTTCTGAGCACCACGTCCTACTGAGCGATGGTCTTGGCGATTGCAATGGTGAGACCCAAGGATTTAATGGAGACCATCAAGTTCACCCCAATTTATGTGTGTATGAATTGCACTGGATATAAGGCCAAAGGCTCCGGGAACTCTAGAGCCTGAACCTCTCTCCTTGCTCCACGCCCCCTCCCCCAACACACACTTAAAATCATGCTGTACATGGGTCCCATTGCCCCATTAATTCCGAAGTCTTAGTTTAGAAGACTACCATCTGGCTGCAACCACAGGGTTCTCAATAGCTCCTAGCACGGTCATTTCCAGAGCCAGGGTCACTCCAAAGAATTTTACCATTCTCAGATGGGGCCTCGTGGGCAAGGGCTCTTCTGTTCCAGACTTGAGCATAGCCACAATATTATAAGTGGCTAAGCAGGGTCTGAGAAGTGTCTACACCTTTTAATTCCCTTTATATGAGGGCTGGAAACCTAGCCCATCAAGTGGTCCTTAAGTCTAGGACAGAAGACCACACAAATGAGACAGGAATGGCTTTGGGAAGCCTTGAGCAAGTCACCAATGAGTGATTGTTAGTTTAAGTGGTGTTTTATTATTTTGCTTGGAGAGTTCTTTATACGGTCTTGATACCGGTCCTTTATCAGATAGGACTGGCAAGTGTTTTCCCCTAGTATTGTAGCTTTTCTTTTTCTGATTGTCTTTCAAAGAGCACCCTTCAACAGATGACTGGATTAAGAAGATGTGGTCCATATATACAATGGAATATTACTCAGCCATCAGAAAGAACGATTACACAACATTTGCAGCAACATGGATGGGACTGGAGGAGATTATGCTAAGTGAAATAAGTCAAGCAGAGAAAGACAATTATCATATGGTTTCACACATTTATGGAACATAAGAAGTAGGAAGATCGGTAGGAGAAGAAAGGGAAGAAGAAAGGGGGGTAAACAGAAGGGGGAATGAACCACGAGAGACTGTGGACTCTGGGAAACAAACTGAGGGCTTCAGAGGGGAGGGGGGTGGGGGATTGGGATAGGCCAGTGATGGGTATTAAGGAGGGCACGTATTGCATGGTGCACTGGGTGTTATATGCAAGTAATGAATCATGGAACATTGCATCAAAAACTAAGGATGTACTGTATGGTGACTAACATAAGTTATTATAAAAAAAGCAGAAATTGATAAAATATACGATTTGTTACTTGATATTTTCGTCTAGAAGTTGTAATGGTTTTATACTGAGGTCTACGATCCAGAGATTATTTTTGTATATGTTGTGAGGTATAAATCAGGTTTTTCTCTTGCATATGGACCTTCCATGGTCCCAGCAACATCTGTTGCGAGAACTATCCTTTCTCGATTGATTTGCCTTTGTAACTTTAAAAAAAAATTCAATTTACCTCTAATGTGTGGGTCTATTTCTGGGCTCTTCCACTGATCTATTTAGACTTGTGATTACAGATTTCTAATTACATACATAAACAAGATTGTTACATCCTCGTGAGAAATTAATCCCTTATTACGGAAGGAAGGACTTTCTTTACACCCGGTGATATTCCTTGCTCTACAATCTGCTTGGACAGGGATGTTGCCACTCCAGAGTAAGCTGGGGAAGTTAGAGGGAAAATAAGGTGAATCCCTCCTCAGGTGGGATTTATCGGATAAATTTATCAGAACACATTCTTGTGTTCTTGGTATCAAGTGTCTAAAAATTCTTGTTTTATACAGTTAGTGGTTCCAGGTGAGAAGGTAAAACCTGGTCCCTGTTATTCCATTTTGGCCAGAAGTCCAAACTGGCCTTCTAAAGGACTATATATTATATATTTTTTAAGCCTTCATGGAGGTAGCACTTGGTCCTTAGTATTTTTAGTCTGTTAACAATAGTCACCATGCTGTTCATTAGATCTTCAGAATTTCTCTCGAACAAACTTTGTATTCTTTGACCCACATCTTACCAGCATTAACCCTTTACTACCACTCCCATGTTACAGAATTGCTTAAATGAGGAATGATGGAATGAGCAGGGCTATTGGTGAGATCGGTCAGCTTTATCTTAGAAACCCAGACTGTAGAGGATGAAATTAAGAACTCCTAGGAGGTATTTGGTCTTAGAGACATTTCAGGTCTACCGCCTCCTAAGTGGTCTTTGTAATAACATGTCTTTGGTGCTTTTTGTTCAAAAAAGCAAACTGCTGGACTTCCAAATCCCACAGATCCAACCCCTGCTACCAATATCCCCCCAAATCCAGCTTCCATGTTGCCGTTTCTTCCCCAGGGTCTTGTGGGAAAGGACCCAGACCTCAGATAAGGTCTTGATGACACCCAGCTCAAAACCTCAGACTACCAAATCCCTTGGCCTGGAAGATCTTACCACCTGAGCAAGCCTGGTCAGCTGTGGCTCAGAAAGCTTGAAAGAGGGCTGGGGGGAAAGAGTGACTTAAGCAAGGCTGTTAGTAAAAGGACTGTCATTTTACCTTCTCTATTAGACATTGGTTAAATGTTTTCTTTCCTTTGAACTTTCTTTCAGATCTAAAGTCAGGGGCATAGAACACCCAGACAACGAATAGAGCCGCTACAATGTTCCCTCAAATCCTGACACTGGTCAGAAGTGACCCATGGCTTTGCCTCAAGGTTACTCCGGCTGTTTCAGAGCAGGTATGTTGAAATAGCTTTAGGCTTCTACCCAGGTCAGTCTTTGCTGGCTGATCGTGAGCTCTGATAAGAGTCATACCTTTTGCTCCAGGGAAACAGCTCTATGGAGACGGGATCATGGGAGGGACCAAGAAACAGTCTCAACATCAGTTACAAGTTGCTACTCTTTCAGGCTTGAGCCAGTCTAGAATTTCAGTAAAAATGGACAATGGGAACCATGGAAACAAGGGGAACAAAAGCAAATGGCAAACCAAAGTCTATAGAGATCCTAATGAGGCTCAGATCAGAGGCAATTTGGGGAAGGCTCCAGCTTGGAGAATATACAGTGATTGAATCCAAGACAGGAGTCCCAGTGGCTCCCCTACAGAGAACAGAGAGAGATCTGTTTTTGAACTTGTGAGCTTGTCACTAAAACGATCATTTCTGTTAAGAACTCCCCCAACAAAATATTGTTAGTAGTGCCCCCCAGCAGTGACAACCCGAATTTCCAGTGGAGAGCAGGACCCCCTCTCCACTGGATACAGGCAGTATTAGGGAGGTCTACCCCAAAACAAGGTTCATAAAAGGACCTTGGGCAGAGGGACCCACAGCTATATTCACACATTCGGAAGGGACAATGCCGTGTCTTGCATGGCCCCATTGAGAAAGAAACCCTTATCGCTCAAGAAAAGGATTTCCTTGGGAAGATAGCGCTCTGTGCCAGGGAACAGAGCTGGTATTCCACAAAGTCTTAGCCATCCACAGCCTGGCCTTGTTCCCACGTGTCCAGTCTCGGTATCCCACACACTTATTGCTAGAGGCAAAGGTCTCTTCCATTCTAGACTTGGGCCACAGGGACGAACCATGAGATTTTTCCAATCCCAGCCTACCTATCCTTTCCTCAGAGTCTATATCAGGAAGTACATCACAGATCTCTTCAGGCAAGGCTACAGAGCAATCATTCTAGCAAACCCGAAGCCTGGGGCTAAAAACTAACAATGCTTTTGTGGTGATACCACCTTGAGAAATCCCAGTGGCTGGTCATGAAAGCCAGTATACTGAACCCCACATTCTATTCCACTGGTTCAGCAGGAGTTCGAGACAGTCACAAAATAACATGCCTTCCATCTCCTTGAAGGACTTAACTTCTGTAAAAGAGAGAAGCCATGGAGTGAGCAAGGCTCTCACAGCAACCTTACCAAAATAAGTTCAGTTCCTGACCAGGAGATAGCATCAATATTGCAAAGACAAGATTACAACACATGCCAATACCCTTTTCTCCTAAGGGCTTGATGATTCCCACAGGGCCCCACTGGTTTCAGACTCACAGGGTGCTTAGGAAGTCAAAGGCTAATGGCAAACCACGATTTAAAGTTGAGGATTAAAGCTCGGCTGTAATGTGAAGGGTCTCAGAACCATGTGTGTGGGGAGATGGGAAGTCACAAGAACTTCCGTAGCGAGCCAACAGGACACAATCTGGGATTAAAGAGGACTTCACAGAGCTATTCAGAAGATCTAGAACCTGGCCCTGCATTAACAAAACCATATATCGCTGAGTGACTACATGACTTGAGGTTGGGTATTTGTCCAAAAAAGAAAAAAAAATAAGTCTGAACAAGTCAAGGCACCCTAACTACGTTGGAGAACCAACCCATGAAAATGCCATCCTGTCGGGACTCTAGCCGCAAAGAAAACCAAGCCATTTTTTCAGGGGAATTGGATCCACAGAGCTCCCACAGAGAAGGAAATGTAGCAGGTTAAGGTCAGACCTTGGGTTTTCCAAGGAACACATCTTCAACCTCATGGAGTTATTAGAAGATTAAGATGACCAACCCAGACAAGATACCCAACAGACCCTCAACTGGGTGGAGACCGTGGGCCGTCTGGGCAGCATCCGTACTGAATGGACACCCTGTGAGCAGAGTAAGGCCTTTAGAGGACAGGGTACTTAGGCGAGCACTTCCACAAACTCACGGGCCTGCTGGGGACCAACAGTGCCCGTACAGCTTTGTGGCCTCAGATGCGGTCCCGGGCTCTGGGGCGGCAGGTCACTCGGTGTCAGGGGCTTTGGGTCAATCTAGATGGCCGGGCCAGCACGCACCATGGTGCTGGAGGCTTCAGGGCACCTGGGGGCCATTAGGCCCGTATGTGCACCATACACAAGGACCTGCAGACCCGGAGAAGCACGTGTTTGCAAAGTCACAGGTCTGTCTGGGATATAGCAGGCAGCCCCTGTCCCTGACTCGTCTTCCTTCTGGGAACGCCAGTGAGAGCCAAGGCCCTTCAGAGGGGAGCAGGTGCCAAACGGGCAAGATTGGGTCCCTTCCTTCCACTGGTGAAGGTCAGGCTCTGGTTACTCCCTGCCTTACTACCTGCTCTTGGCACAGGAATAAGTCTAGTTACAGCCAGGAGACAAGCACTCCGGTGAAGTAAAGGGGCCACGGCAGGAAAGCCGGACTTCAAAACAGCAGCCTAAATCCAAAGTTTCCCTCTAGATGGGGACTGACTTTCAAAATCAGCTATTTGTATATTGGCTTTTTACGGGGGGAAAAAAAAAAAGACTAAGCTCACAGCTTGTTTCCTAAACACACAGGAGGTTAATTATTCCCTATTACATCGTTTCTGCTTGTGTATTTTCTTATTTTTTTTTAAAGATTTTATTTATTTATTTGACATAGAGACAGCCAGCGAGAGAGAGAACACAAGCAGGGGGAGTGGGAGAGGAAGAAGCAGGCTCATAGCGGAGGAGCCCGATGTGGGACTCAATCCCGGAACGCCGGGATCACGCCCTGAGCCGAAGGCAGACGCTTAACGACTGCGCCACCCAGGCGCCCCATCTGCTTGTGTATTTTCAAACACATGGCAATCCTCTCGTGAACTCAGATGTATTTGGGTTTGGCAAAAAGGTGCTTGGGGGCACTTGATGCGACAGTCACTACTTAGCCTTCGGAGAAGTTGTCCATGTGTTAACAGGGAGCCCCTGAGAGGCTTGTAGTCCCAGACACCATGACCATATAACTCCTTATGCCCACTTCAATTAGGCTTTCGGAAAGTTCATGGGATACGGAAATGAAACGGGCACATGGGTGGACTGCAGCCAGTACAACCCAATTAGGACCAAGTGTCTGAGGCTCCAGACCCACAAGAGTGGAAGGTTCACAGACCGTCAGGGAGGGACCAGATGCCCAAGCCTGTAGGAGAAAGACCATGAACATACATTTTGAATATGAATTTAACCCTAGAGCCTTCGAACTTGTCTAACACCTATTCCAGAATAACTACAGCCTTAACACCACGTGGCTCCCCCAAAATAGCCCTAAAACATTACTTTAGGGGGAATAACACGACCTAATGGGAAAGGAGGCATCATTTCAAGGTGTTTTTCCCCACATCCGATTCTAGAATCGTCCTACACACTTAAGTGCAAATGGTCTTTGTAGCCCAGCTTTCGATGCAATGACAAACACATCACAGGCAGTGACCAGAACAAGGTGATCGCTGCCTCCCCTGCCTGTGCTTCCCCATTTGACATTAACCACGACTCTGATTAGCGGAGGCCACAGGCCAGACCCCTCTAGGTACTTCCTGAGCCTGGCATAGGAGAACAAACAGGTACAGATCTCTCCCCGGCCGTTGCCTACAACATTACAAAGTCAGGTTGGTGAGGCCACAGGTTCTCACGCAGAATAGTTCAAGGGAGTTCTACAACCACACAACACAGGAAATCTAGGACTTCTTCCTTGAAGAGAGTTTTTGCGACAGTACTGTATTAGGTTCTTGATACAACTCAATATAAGTCACCTGTGTTATCGAAGTTTCCAGCTACAATAACTAGAGTCTACGGCTCTATTCCTGTGGGCTATGGGCGCCAAAACGTCATCTAGAAACCAAGGGGTGTGTGTGGCAGGGGGGAAAAAAAGGGAGGGACGGTGGCCCATCATATTCTCTCCCACCCCTTGATGCTGAGAATTTGCTAGATCAGGGGTCTCAGATCCAGGGCAGGGATCGGGGATACTTCCACCATCATACATAGTGAGGGTACTTGACGACAGATTCATGGTAACCCAGGTGGCAGTGACGAAGGCCCTCCTGCCCGTAGCTTAGCAGGCAGAAAAAGGAATTCTGCCAGCAGGGGCAGCTGGACCTGGCTCTCATGAGGGGAGAGAGTTCTTGTTATGCAACAGGAACATGGAAGAGGAGATCTGGAACTTGGGGGGGGGGGTCACTGGGGTACCGGCAACGGCAGCAAGCCAGGCTGACAAAGGCAAGACAGCCAAGGGCTCAGATTCCTCAAAGCTGAGGGTCTAGGTCACTCCGCTGTGCAAGTCCAGGCTGTGGGGGCACAGGTGAGATAATGAAGATGGATTACGGTCTCCGCTTCACAGCAGGGACAATAGCTGGTTAGTTTTACTCGCTTTCTGGTTTATACCCTTCTCAACAGTAAAGCTCACATTGCTTCTGCACCTCCAAGGGAAGGCTGGTCACAATGTGGAACGTGGGACCGTGAACAGTCCTAGGGGCGCACTGTAGGCTCAGGGGACCTGTGCTATAGCCCCTTGGCTCCCGTGTCAGTGGGTATGGGAACTATTGATCACAGCTGACCTGAAATCAAGCTGCTAACTCAAGACCCTGATACTTTCCTTCAAAGCTGCAAGAAATTACTTGGGACGCAAGGTAGCCTGGAAACTCAAGGAGTTAACTTCTTCAGAAAGCTTTCCGCCCATGGAAAGAGTGACTAGATGAATGCCCCAGCCTCCTGTCCTCAGAGGTTCAGTCTGAGGTCAATTCTCTAGGGCAATGTGGAGCACCCCCTCCGGATGAGCTCCATTTACCAGTAAAAACGTGACCATGAGTCGGTCACAATTGTGGGCTTTTCTCCTTCCTCATCCCGCTCTTCACCCTAGCTCCTGATCCCTGGAATCTGATTCCAAATAAACCTCCCGCCCCCAAGTCTTTCTCTTAGGAGAAATAAGAATTAAGGCAGGGAAGGAAAAGGTAGCCAAAGGTTTCCCAGATAGTTCCCCACACTACAGGTAATTTCAAGATGTGGGTATGGATATCCCCTTCCCAGTACATTAAAAAAAATTATAAGACACCACAACACTGGAGTGGCCATAACCCCACATGGGAAAAATAGCAGGGCTGCTCATCACTAACCTAGTTCCCTTCTTCAAAAGAGATCCTGCCTTCCCAGGCCAGCAGGATGTCCAAAGGTATGGAGATGACCAATGTAGAAGTTTTCTCTGAAAGTGGAAACTCCCTCGTCCCCACCACTTCCGTAGCAGCTTGAGGAATACACAGGAAGCTTTCTCTCAAGAAATTCCTTCAATCCCTTCCGAGTGGAGGCTAGTTCAGAACACGGAGGATGCAGAGGTTGTTAGGATGTATGCATCGGAGTCTGAAGTCCGGTGGCCTCCGAAGATGGAAGGGGATTGGCTTGCACACCTATAGCAGGGAGGGACTTGTGTTGAGTTGCGCTGAATGACTGAGATGGGAGTACAAAGGCCCCGCCATCTTGATCTGGCATAGGACACCTCACCGTGCTCTGTTCTGGAACTCTCTGCCAAGTTAGCCAAGGCTTCATCAGGCCTGCACTGCGGTATCCCACTTCTCCCTCAACCCAATCCTGCTTCCTTGCCCATCTCACAGGGGTTGAACCTAAAACATCATGGGAGGGTCCTCCCCTCACAGATCTCGGCCTCTCCATCATGGGCTTGCCTTGAATGGCAAATAGACCAATGGCATCGAGGGGACTCAGGAGGGGCCCTTCCGAGAACAGGTGTCCCTGGGTCTTACCACCTCTTGAACTACCTGGAGTTTGGGTTTGCTTTCCCCTAACAGGCTGTCTCAGGTCCCTGCAAAGGCTGGGACTGTCCTGCACAGGGAGACCGGACAGGGGGTGTCAAAGATCCAACCAAGGCCCTGTTCGCCCACGGTCTTGTGGGAGACAGGAAATAAGAACTCTGGGTCCCTCTTGCATAAGCTGGTGCTTGCTTGCCTGCTCTGGACATGGACAGAAGCCCGGCTGGGCTCTGGGTTTGGAGGAGAGGGGCACTCCTTTGGTGTGAAACATAAGAACAAGAGTGGAAACACTATTTGGAGTTATAACCCTCTTTTGCCATCTAGATGACATTTCAGAATTTTATTCTTTAAAATGTTTTGGGGGTAATTTCAATTTCATAGCATTTTTAACCTCATATGAAGGAGTCATTCTAGTGCATGTTTACCTTCTGTCACAACGGTCTCATCATGATCTTTAGGAAGACAAGAGTATTAGTATGAATTCAAATCTATTCTAGGATCCCGGAGACCAGAGCATATCTTCCCATGGGGCTTCAACATAAGCCCCAGCGACACCTACCTTTCCCAAATCTACTTCATAAAATAACATGGAATGCAGACCCTGGTGACGCAAGGAGGGCTTCCTATTAATGGCTGAGAAGGTAACAGCATTCTAAGTCTTTAGGCAAACTAAAGACAGTCTTCCTACAGGTTTTCACAAACTCCCCTAATAAGATTACACGTGTATGCACACAGTCACGTGTCCTCACCTTTCATGCAAATCACTCAGTGGAAGACAGGGCCCCTTATTCAGAAATGGGGAGGACCTCAAACCCAAGGGGATACCAGCCAAGGTTCTTGCTCAAGGGCCATACGTGGACCCCAATTCATGTTCCGGATAAATTTGGAAAAGTTGATACTAGCAAGAATTCACCAAGGCAGGCTGATGTCCTTGAAAGTCAAGCCACACCTCTTTGCATATTTCTCCTGCCCGGTTTTGAATTTGTAGTGATGGAACCACTATTTAAATAGAAGATTTTAAAAAGATGGTGGAAAGTTTTGAACAAAACTCGACATTCTCTTCAGAGACCACTGTCACTCCATTCCCTCCCAACACATGGACTCAGTCTAGCTGAATTACTAAGTGTCTCATCTATTTAGTCGTTCCTTGCTGGTCTAATCAAGTTGGGGCTCTACTGGTCCTATGAAAAGTTTTCATCAATAACTTTAACTCAAGGTTGGGTCTACGGTTGCTTAGAGCAGGACCATGAGGATACTCACTCTTCGACGGCTGAGAAGTTATCAGAAAAGTCTTCCCAAGCCTCATCCGTTTCAATGTTGTGGCTCTGGGATTTTTGTTGGATAGAACAAGAATCACCGGTTTTTAAAATTCCATTCTGCTTGGTTTCTGTGGCTTCTGAGACAAGTAGAGCAGATCGATAGCCACCAGAGAATATAGAATTTCAATATAAAAGTTTCCCCTGCTATCTTAAAGGTTTCCATTAACTAAGGACATCATCCCAGTGGGTACAAGGAAACTTGAAGACCAAACCCAGATGCAAAGTCTGGTTTCCCCACAGGTTGCAGGTGGTATTTGTACAGGTTCTGAGCCCTAGCCTAAATTCCTGATATGGAGAAGGGAATTTTTCCCTGCCAGGCATCCTCTAGCTTGAAAAGCATGAAGTCTTGGGGCTCCTGGGTGGCACAGTGGTTGAGCGTCTGCCTTCGGCTCAGGGCGTGATCCCTGCGTTCTGGGATCGAGCCCCACATCAGGCTCCTCCGCAGTGAGCCTGCTTCTTCCTCTCCCACTCCCCCTGCTTGTGTTCCCTCTCTCGCTGGCTGTCTCTACCTCTGTCAAATAAATAAATAAAATCTTAAAAAAAAAAAAAAGAAAAAAGAAAAGCATGAAGTCTTGTAAAAATGAACCTGAAGTGTCTAATATATCAACTGAATGGAAGAATTCTTCCATTCCATTCAACTGATGTTACTGTGGGATCTGAAGTGAACACGACTTGATTTTGTATCATGGTCCAGTTCCAGTGACAGCATGAACTCGATGTCTAGTTTTGCAAGACAGCCTGAACATTATGGAGACCAGATAACCCAGTCCACATCATCATTACCAAAAGTGACGTTCCACTCTTGGGAAGCAGCAGTACCAGCTTGGAGCCCAGATTCGTTTGGACCAATTCAGAGGGATGCAGCCTTGTCAAGTTCCTACCTCAGTTGGGAAATGCACATAGGGTCAGATTGATTCTGCCTGTTAACACACCATGAATTTTCTCAAGTGCCAGAGAGTCCTCCAGAGGAAAGATAATGCCATGAAAGCAGAATTCACCTACTACCTCATGAAAGTCTATTTTACGGCCCAGCTATTTGGCAAACCCTCTTCTGACACCAGCGTGAGGCCCTGAAAACTTGCCAAGTCTCATCTAGAAAAGACTGTTAAGGGCACAAGTGTCTGGAGTATAGTCTTTGACTAAACTTGCAAGAGTTCTCATCTGGAGAACTGAACTATCAGGTAACATTAACTCTCATAAGTCTGAGATTTCGAATAGACAAATCCCTGGTCCTCAGTTGCTTCCAGAGCAACCTAGAACACCCTGCTGAGGGCTGGTTCAAGCCTCCACGTGACCAACAGACTTCCTGTCTACTTGCCAGGAACTTCCTTATTCGGCATGGTCTTCCATGATTCAAGAATCGTTTCTAGGATTATAATTTTGAGTGGCTGGTGGGTAAATTTGTTATTCTTTGATTTAGTATAAAACATTTAGACCCAGGAAAGCATAAGAGGCAGAAATTTAGAGGCCATGGCCCAGAATGAATGGAGTTGCTCCAGAATGGATCTTACATCAAGTTTGGCCAACAGTTATTGTCTGCTAAAGGTCGCACTGTAGACCTCTGGTAGAAACCTCTAGCTTCTAGTACGGCTAGAAGAAACAGATGGAACCATGAGGTGCAGACTCTCCACACACTCATCTCCTCTAAAGCAATTCCTCCTCTCAACAGAGGTGGGCAAGAAATGTTCACATACAGGGAGAGCCTTAACGGTGGACAGTTGGGCAAAGCCCTGCGAAGGCTTAGAACAGCAACAAAGCGTCTTTTGTAGCCCTTCCCCCACTTCCAAGCTTCTGGAATTGAGATGAACCCTTCAACACACAGAACTTGAAGACGTTGCCTTCAAGAAAAGATTATACAACCTTACAGCAGTGGCTTCAGTCAACTTTGTGACCCTTCTGAGTCTAACTCAAATATTTGGGTCAAGACAGTACACGTTACATGATCAAGACCTCCCTGGAAACAGGTGGTTTACCTCGACCTTGATTATCTGGTAACTAGAACAAATCCAGCATCAAGAGAGATCGATTGCTCTAGAAGAGGTTACCTACACACAATCTATCATCCTCAAACTAAGGACAGTATGTTCTGCTTTGCGTTCAGAAACCAGGTTTAGTGGGAAGACTACGACATGGCGGGGGGGAAGAGAAGGAACGAGATACAGCCAGCCAGAAGGACGCTCAGTGAGGCTATGACAAGATTCACAGTTGCCACTGCAGAATGTTAGCCCCCCATGTTTGATGGGCTCTTACCCTATCCCTAAGTCCTTGGTGCTGTTGAAACGGGAGAATCGATAACTTTATCATCTCTGGGTTCTGGCCTAAAATGCTCCCCGCCCCTCCAATAGGGACTCTTGCACATGGCCTGGGATAGAGAAGGAACACTCAAAAATGGGGAAGAAATACCTGCTTATTCTGAAAGTAAAGACAAGAAGATATTTTAAACAGAGGAACACATTAAATGACAATATGAATGTGCAGGGGGAAAAAGAAAACCCAGAATGTGAGACCGTCCATAGGACAATCAACCATCTTTTTTCAAGAGTATATGGTAATTATGCAGTGCTAGAAAAAGGAGTTATTGGGCCAGAAAACATGGAGAGAACTTACACATTACTAAATGAATGAGGCCCATCTGCAAAGGCTAAATGCTAGGATTCAAAATAGAACACTCTGGAAAGGACAAACTTAGGGAGACAGGAAGCTGACTGATCAGTGGTTGCCAGGAATTGGGGGGGGGGGATGAACAGGTGGAGCACAGGACTTTTAGGGCAGCGAAGCTACTCTCTGATACTAGGAATACATGTGTATTTCATGGGTTTGGGCAAATGCATGACAACATCAAGGGTGACCTCCCCACCAGTGGGAAGTATGGACTTTGGGTGATAATGTGTCAATGTAGGTTCAACTGAATCAAATACAGCACTCTGGCGAGGGATGCTGATAATGGGGAGGCTATGAATGTGTGGGGCAGGCGGTATATGGGGACTATGTGCCTTCCCTTTATTTTTGCTATGAACCTACTACGGCTGTTCTTAAAACGTCTTAAAGGATGGTGAGGAGAAAAGGGAACCTACAGCCTCTAAAAGACACTTACGACACAGCAACCAACTACACCGGATTAACTTTTTTTGGATCCTGATTAAAATAGCCTGGTGAAACATGTATAATCCTTAGACTTGAGAGGTTTAAAAACTGATGCATTATTTCATAATGGAATTGTGGTTGGATTCTTTGGTATGATCAAGGTATGGTGATGGCCTTCATCTTTTGAGAGATACGTATCCATACTGCAACACTGGATTAAGTCAACTGAGGTCTGAAGTGACATCAAAAGGACTCAGGATGGAAAGTAGGATAGGGCATATATGAAAAAGATTCTCCATGAACAAGAATTAGTAGACATGGGCACGAGAGGAAGAATGATCACTGTCTAGTTTCGGTACATCAGAGGTTTTCTAGACCCAGAATTGTTGTTTTTTTCTTAAGATTTTATTTATTTATTTGACAGAGAGAGACAGCCAGAGAGAGAGGGAACACAAGCAGGGGGAGTGGGAGAGGAAGAAGCAGGCTCATAGCGGAAGAGCCTGATGCGGGGCTCGATCCCAGAACGCCGGGATCACGCCCTGAGCCGAAGGCAGACGCTTAACGACTGCGCCACCCAGGCGCCCCTAGACCCAGAGTTTAAAAACAAAAAATAAACCGCCACCTTTCTAGGCCGCCCAAAAGGCCAGAGCATTTTATATCTCACACAGGTTCAAAGACTTTAGGAAAGAAGGTTTCAGGAGACTATCTCATTGTTACTCCCAAGACATTTCCTTGAACCAAGCAGAATTTGAAAAATTCCATCCTACCTGAAAATTTGTCTTGGACAGATATGAACACTTCCATTATGTTGTCTTCCTTTTGCCTAATAAAGCTCTTGCACATGGTAGCGGGTCTACATTTATAACAGGGAAGTTTAGGCAAACCTAGGACACCTTATGAGCCTTCAGGGTCAGACCCATCTGACACAAGTCACCCAGTGGCAATGACGAGGTTTTCCTTCTCCAACAGGAGAGGGAATCGAACTCAGGACAGAATGGACGCCAGCAAGGGGCCTTCCCAAGACAGCCAGGGGGCCTTACACCAAGTCCACACATTCTAGGTAGATTTCAGAGTCAAGATGAGGAAAAACCTGCCAAGCAAAAATGGCGCCCAAATGACACCAAAGGAACCACAGTTAGGAGCCCTGCACTCCCTCTATGATCAGCTTCCACAGTCAGGTCCCAGTTGCCAAAGTCATTCCTCACCTGAGAGCCAGTGTCAGGATTTTCTGGAGAGAAGGAAGTAGATGGGAACCCTGGGGGGCTGGGCAGGTTAGCGGGCAGCAGCTTTATCTGCCTCTGCACTGTGAGGTCTGAACATCAGTGACCAACGTCTGCTCCTCAGGAAGATACCCGCTCTGTCTTCCCAAGCAACAAACAGCCTCCTTGTTGTCATCAGACGCCAAGTACACAGAGAGGGAGATACATGCATAAGACAGCAATGGCTACAAGAAGTAGCTCTTCCAAGATGAAGCCTAGAACGCAAAATAGAGCATCCCATCCTTGGACGTGGTTTCTCTTTAGGAAGATTCTCTTTGTGGCCAGAGACTGATCTCGAAGTACAGAGAACCCATGTGTGTCACAACCTTTAGTACCTGTCCTTTAGCTTTAACTCTAAGCACAGAAAAAGCTACATGGCTCCCCGTGACCTTAGATTGATCTATCTAGTCTCAGAAGAGGCAGTCAGAATTCTGTGGAGTCAGGAAACTACATGGGTGGGAATTGTGGCCAAACGTGGGCCAACGTTAACCTTCTACACAGAATTCCCAATGGTTCTAGGGACTTCCTATTGAATTCTCTTCGAAATAGAAGAATCTCATTACAAATGTCACTCAACAGCAACCAACTTCTCCAAGGTGGAGCATGGAAGACGACGAAGGAGGGTGAGCTACGAAGCTGAGGGAGAGCAGACCTGTACCAACCACTCAAGGATCAGAGTTCTGGAGCTATGTTTGGCTTTCTCAGGCTCCCCCTGAACAGCATGATCCTAGTTTCCACAAAAAGGTGGCCTAAGCACCAGAAAAAGTAGCAGACCCAGAAAGAACTGTCAGACCTATCTATAGACTATCATTTCCCTTAACACTAGTGACAGATTCAGAGGAGAGGTCTGCTTTTAGCCCTAGTGTTGATAGCTTACCTAGATCAATGTGGTTTTAAGACCAAGAGGTGGGTGATGATGCAGGAATACCAGTGGTTTAAGTTATATCTCCAGTACTGGAGCTTAAGCCAGTCAAAGGGCACCAGGTTTAAGCTGGGTGGCTGGGAAGTAGGAAGGTCACACCCCAGCAAGTCCTCATCTTGGAGACTCATCACATGCTTTCATGTGGGAAATCCCATACTCCTTACTGAGAACAGAGCTGGTGACCCTGTGGATTACTTTTTTGCCCATTCAAGTCTGGGTCTACCCAGATAAGTCACTGACCCCAAAATAACATGGTCTGAGCTGGGGAGAGAAAGGCAAGGACCCTGTCTGACCTAGACCCAGCCACAAGGACAGTGGTCACCGTACACTTTAGCAGGAGTGTGAGAATCCGTGTCTAGGCTCTTGGGATGGACACACATTACCATTCTCCTCTGTGGTCACCACCTCTGCTCTTGGGTCAACACTTGAGTCTGGAACTGAAGACGAAACCCTAATTAGAACCACAAGACTCTGGGAAATCCAGCCTGGCCAAATCCCCCCCTCATCCAAGGGGGTGGCAAGGGGAGTAAGTCATCACCTGGTTAGATGCTTTCACGTTGGTTTGATTTTCATGAACACATTGAATGGATGCGGTCTTTCAGCCAGAAACGGAATGTACCGTGGCAAACGCTGGCATGAGAAGACAGCCAGATTCCTCCTTATTGGCCAGGAGTACCTGAGCGCCCCTGGGAAGTGACCGTATGTTTCTCTGCCATTTTCTTACATTCTTAGAGATTTCTAAAGTGAGCTTGTTAACAAGTGTGCACCATCTCCCCCGATCTGGTGTTGCTATCACCACCGGTCCTGAAAAACATGTGGTTTATTGAAATGGGGCAGGTCCTGGGCCAGCAGATACACCCACTCTTAAGGTCTTTCATTCTAAAAATTCACCCACTAAACAGAATCAAAGTGCTTAAGAGAAAGAGTCCAGATTAGTTGTCTTGCTGATAAGCCCCTGCGATCCTGTGATTTAGGTAATACTCAGTTTTGGTCTAAGTCCAGCTCATGGCTCCGAAAACCCTGGTTATTTCCTAGTTCAGAGCCATAGGCTCACCTCCTGTTCTGTTGTTCCTTAGTTCCAGAGCTAAAGAGGTGAAATGGGGTCTTTTGTTATTCCTAACAAGCCCCTTTCAACCACGGTGAGTTTGTTCACAAGGTGACTTGACACCCCCCAAGGGGCTTAATGGGGGCTGGTTGCCAAGGCAACCAACCTCGTGAGTACAAGTTTGGCCCTTCCAGCCCTACCCACCCCCTTCCACCTCCAGCGAAGAGAGAAACTGCTGGAGATTATGGAATTGGCTATTAAGGATCCCACATCCATAACAAAGCTTCCATAAAATCCCAGAAGGATGGGTTCGAGGACTTCCGTGTTGGTGAACATGCAGTGGTCCTGGGAGGGGGTCATGGGGGTCATGGGTGCCCTGGACCCCTTCCCACACCTTGTCCTATGCAATTCTTCCATCTGGGCCTTCCTGTGTTGCAGCCTTCCAGAATAAGCTAGTCATCTACCAAAACGCCTTCTTGAGTTCTGCGAGCTGCTCTGGCAAAGTAATCAAACCCATCCCCGCGGGCCCAGACGCTTCTCTCCGAGAAGATGGTGTCCGAAGAGCTGAATTACAGGATACACGACTGGTGTCACAGAATTGCTTGGCGAGTGAAGCGGTGTGTCTGGGTCGAGAAGGCAGAGGATTTCCTTTCTCCTCTACATTCTGGATCAGTCCATCATGAAACACTTGACCAAAGCATGGTGGGAAAGGCTGGCTTAGACTTTCTGAGGTCCCACCTTCCAGGTAGGTAGGTGGCAGAGAGGCTCAGAGGTCACCAAGGTGAAGAGCCTACTTGGAAGAAATGCTGTCCCCTGACCACATGCCTCCACATGCATCTCACGCTTGTTCCGTATGGAGAGAGGGGAACCCACGGGCGGTGTGTGGCCTTTAGTGACAAGCGCCGTTTTGATGCAGGAGCTCCACCAGGCACTCTCTCCAACCTGTTGATCACGAAGTAGAAGACTGTACCCTCCCTCCCAACTGCTGAAAACTTGACCCTGGCCACAAGCCTCACCTCTGAAACCTGAAGAAAGACCAGCAAGACCAATGGACTTTTACTGGAGAAAGGTACCCGTTCAAGAAAAACAAAACAAAACACACATCTGAGGTAGAACGGAGGTACTTGGAGAAAGCTGCCTTTATGCTCTCACCACACCTCCCCTTCCAGGCTTCTACTTTAATTACTTTTGGAAAAATAAGTACTGAAGAACCCTATTGAGTGCTTCTCATTTCACATCAAGGTATCTATCCTATCAGGTCAGTCCAGTTTGTCCTGTTAAGCACAAAGACATTAACTAACTGGTCATAAACTTCACAAAGGACGAGACGGAATTAGTGGCACTCACAAAGACTCTTTGAGGACGAGATACAGGAGTGTTCCAATCACCCGGAGGAGGGAACATTCCAGAATTTTGCTGCTTCCCTCTTCCATAGGATTATCCCTTAGCTGGCCTCCAGGAATCCACAGTTGGCTACACCAGGGTAACTAAGCTTGTAGGATATTCACGCTAACAGGGTAAGGGTTTCTTGGTCTCAGAGCTACCTGGAGGGGAGACCACACAGACAAAGACGTTCTTCAGTGTCCAGCCACTCTAATCCCCAGATCTGTGGCCGGTCTGCCCCTTCCTCCATGAGAAGCCAGATGGAGAGGCATCCTAACGCCTCATGCTCTCTGTTATCTGGGAGCCAATGGATAGAGCCCGATTTAGTGGGGATGGTCCGGATCCTTTGGTAACGCCAGGCAAGAATACGCTCACATCAATAGATGTGCAAGAAACAGTCACATTCAGGGAGAGCCTTCGTGGTGAGTTCAGCACTGCCTCTGGAAAGGCCTCAAACAGCCACAAAAGCTCTTGTCGTCTCTACTCCTGCCCAAGCTCCTCCCTCCAAAGGCCTTGCAGGCACAGCCTTCGAAGGAAATTACAGCAGTTTTCTCTAACCCACTCTGAGTTCTGGAGAAATCGCTAAGCCAAGGGACCTGTTACACAGAAGTCTCCTGTTACACAGACGACACAATACGACCAGCTGGGCCCATCAGAGACCACATCATCATCAGGTACCCAAACCTATCCAGCCTCAAGGGAAAGCCATCCCTTTCCTCCTGGTTACCCACATGCAAGATTTAAGAGCCTTCGTACCCCCAAAGGGCCCCTCCCAGCTGAGGCCCTCTTTCCCTCATTTCCTGGCACACTGGCCAGCCTGTGGTTTAGCCTGTATCTCCAGTGACACGATCAATCTTCCAACTGCCTTTCACTAGAAACTTTACCATGTTTGGTGGTTGCCCCTGGGCTTGAACTTCTCCAGGTTCTGTTGCACGTGAAGTCAGTTCCTTGGGGAGAGATGTGGGGCTCTCTGTTCTAGGGCTTTCTCTCCAGGGCAAACTCTGAGCCATGGCTCTGAGGCTACAGGTTAGGTCAATGGTGAGCTTCAGTGACACCCCCACATTAGGAGCGAAGCGTTTGGCAAAGAGGCAGTGGCCACCCTAGGTCTCCCGCTTGACTCGTCACCTGAAGCCCTCGTGCCGGGAGTCCCCGTATTTTCAGCAGCACCCAGCCCAAGACAGAATCTGGCTCCTCGGTAGGATTGGGCAGAAGTTAAGTTCATCCAGAACATAATCCCAGTAACAGGTTGCTGGAGGAGGAGAAATGTGGACATCCTGCACCTCTCTAAAAGGAAGCCCTCCAACTGGGAGCTGAGGGGGCTGGCAGCCCTGCGCCCCCCACTGTACCATGCTGGGGGCACTCTTCCCTCTCCCCGAGCTAGGAGGGGAAAGGAACAGGCACGTCTTGCCTGGTTCAAATACCACAAACTGCAGCTCTAAGTTTTTTATTTTCTTGTTAGACGTTCATTTCCTATAGGACCTTAAGGCCATTTCAGGAGCCTTTAGATGGTTACTATTTTCATTAGTTTTGCCAAGGAATGGGTCTACCCCAGAGTTTGTCGTGCTGGAAGCAGAACTTGGCATGGCTCCCTTATTATTTTTGGAAAATGATGTTTGCTTCAAAATACAGGATGGGGAGTGGATGGGTCCTAATGACTCACTGTGAGATCGTTTTTGGATACGGATGTGAGAGTTAGGGCTACCGTTTTGTCGAGTTCTGCAGTTTTCTGTAAGAGTTGTTGAAGCAGCAAAAACAGGAACCTTTTGCTGGCCACCCAAGATGCCAGAGCACGTGGTATCCCACATTGCTCTGCCTAAGCCCCTCTAAAATATTATCTTTCCACAGTCCTTGAAACTATCCTTTTCACTGGTTAAAAGAATGAGATTGGGAACTAAGTTGCCTTTTCTATATGAAAATATTCCCTTTGACAGAATCTTGAATGCATGTTTACCTTGTTGTGTTTCACTTTCTGATAACACAGAAGTTTCTATTTGGTCAATAGGAGGTTCTTACACCTTAAGGCTTACGTGAGGGAAGCGGGGGTGAACCAAGCACAGGTGCCTCCTGAGCCTCCACTATTAGAACCGGTCCTGACACAAATCACCCACTGGCAACGACAGGGTCTCCCATCCAACAAGAGAGGGAATGTGCACCTCAGGAAAGAATGGACACCAGCAAGGGGCCTGCCCAACACGGCCAGGAGGCTCACATCTAGTGTGCAAACTCTAGGTAGATTCCAGAGTCGAGGTGAGGAAACACTCGCCAAGGAACAATGGCGCCCATGAGGCCATCCAATCAAATCAAAGCCCTGCACTCCCTTTGAGGCAGACTTCCGCCTTCAGGTCCCAGCCGCCAAAGTCATGCTCACCTGAGGACTGCTTTAGGATTTTACAGAGAAGGAGAAGGACACGGGCTGTGGGGGTTCTGGGCAGGTTAATCTGCACCCACTTTTCCCTCCCCCTGGGCTCTGGGGCCTCAGGTTGTTTACGATGTTAGCATTCCAAGCAGATGTCCGCTCTGCCCTCTGAAATTCAGCCTCCCGGGCTCAGACACTAAGTGGGAGATCCTTGCCAACCTCAATTTCCAGAAGGTGGCTTCTGTTTAACCAGATGATCAAGGGTTAAATGGGGGAGGTGGGGGGAGAGGGAGGATTGAAGCAATAGAGAGGTAAAGACAGGATATCCTTAGTTTGCACAGATTCGGACCAAAGCTCGCAGACCACAATTCCTACCACCATGGTGTGAGGTTTTGAACCCTCCTGAAAAAGCTCCTCACTCCTCCTTTGCGTGAGGTCTTCCAGGCTTTTTCACTGTGCCAGGAGAGTTGGAGAAAGAGGGAGAAGCCAGGAAAGCAGAGAACGGCAGGCAAGAGCTTTCACCAAGACAAAAGCTAGAACATAAAACAGACAACCCCTATCTGTGAACGCCAGCCTGTGTTGGAGTAGCTGAGAGCAGTGGCGGGGGCCTTGGTGACCCGAGCCTGCCTTCACTGAATCAAACTCCCATGCCACAACTGAGTCTGTCCTTCCAGAGCTCCAGTTCCAGACCCAAAGCCACAGGGCTGCTTGCAAGCCTTGGCGATCTAACCTTCCAGACACACGAGAAGAGGGAGCCAGAGTTCTCCAACAAGTAGGGTTAGGAAGCTTCCGGTCTAGGAACTTCGGGAAGCACCGCAGCTTCCCCTTCCCCCCAAGTGTAATCTTCTACACCAGCTCCTAATGGTCCCAGGGACCTCCTGTTCCATTGCTTGCCTGGAGTCAGAATCTCGGTGGACGTGGGCATGGGGCTTGCGCTCAAAAGCGACGGATGTTTCCGAAGATGATCGCCAAGGACAGTGACCGGGCAGGTGAAGCCGGCTGAACACACAGCTGTACCCCCCACCTGAGAACAAAGCCCTAGAGATGCTCTCAGCTCAATGCCAAGTCCTCCCGAGGAGATTTGCCTCCTGTTCAGTTGGGGGGAAAGCCAGCACACCTGCCTAACAGACATTTCATTATAGAGAAGTCTAACGTCTTCTCTATCAGTCTAGAGACCGATTCAAGGAGAGGTCTGTGTCCTGGCCCTGGGGTTGCTATGAGCTTGCGCAGACCAATGAAGCTCTAAAATCAGAAAGTGCAGACTCACTGGAATAGTCACAGGACCACACAGCCCTGAGCTTAAGTCAAGGGACACTGACTTACATCTGGTTGCTGCCCTACCTGGCCTTGTCACCAAGAAGAGTCCCAGTACTTTTGGGGAGAATTTCCACATACCGTCCACTGAGACTGGATATCACTGCAACATGTTTTTTTGCCCATTTGAAACTTGGTCCTACCCACACGGAGAAGGACACTTCAGTTTCAGATTGGGGAAACGCGTCGACGTCTCTTTCAGATTGAACCCTGGTTGGGTAGCAGAAAGCAACAGCAGATAGGGTAGCTGGGATCGGAGTCAGCCCTTCGGTATGCACCCTTGGAGGACAGAGACACTCATTGCAACTCTGGGTCAGCAGCTTATTTTAATACAGGTAACTCTAGAGCTTGGAATGAGCAATGCCAAGGAGTGCCAAGGAGGAGCGGCTTGACTTCGGGAAGCCCAGCTGATCAAGTTCTCGGCTTACAGGAGGAGGTGGCAGGAAGAGTAACTGTTCCTGTTACTGAGTATCTCATCTTGGTCTCCACAAAACACATAACGGGTGCTATCTGGTGGCCAGGAACAGAGTTCGTTATGTGTAGGAGGGCTGACCATCCTGATTCCATCTTTGGCTCTCCATCTTGCTCATGCTCGCTCGATGACTTCTCTCGGGCTACATGCTCTGGGTCGCTTGGAGATCAATGTACATGATTGTGGAAGTGCCTATCAAGACAAGGATGGGTGGGGAAGGGGAGTCTTGTTTTGCTCTCCCATGAAGCTGTGAGAGATAACCTATTTTCCCCTTCCTGATACACAGGTGGTATCACAAGAGCTAAGCAGAAGTTAGAGGTCAATTAGGTGCATGTGAAACCTTTGATCTCACTAATTTCCTTCTGTGTGTGTCCCCTCTCTGAGGCCTGGGGACTAAGGTCTGGACTTTGTGGAGAACCGCGCAGCTGCCCTATCTTTACCATAAAGCTCTGAACCGTATGGTATCACCTGCTTCATTTGCCAGCCTCAAAATGCCTTTTCAGTCTGGGGGATCCTGTCCGTCCCCTACCTTCCAACATTATGGCCAAAACTGGAGTACAGTGGCACAGGGTAGGTCCCTTTGCAGACCTGGCCCCTCTATGCAGAGCTACCACAACCAGGGTGACTACGACTTAAAATGCAAACCAGATGGTCTTCAGGGAGTGCTCTACCCCAGGGCCCCACTCCTGGCCTTCTATTCTCCCCCACCCTATTCCTACTCTGCCCTGGTCACCGCCTCTGCCCCCCGCTGCAGTCAGTACGGAGGCTGGGCCGAGGACAAGGCTTTGTAGACCACACCTCTCCCCATGGGGTGTTTCATCAACTGACAGACCATTGGAAAGGCCTCCTGACCACATAAGCCAGGAAATGGTCACCGTGGCTGCGGTCACAAGGGCAGTCTGACATTCACAGCCTGGTTCAGCCAGCACATGTGTTCCCACTCAGGGAAACCCCATGGGCTTAGAAATTGGGAAACAGACATTTTCATTTCCAGACCCGAGGCTAGAAAGACTAACCACTAGCACAGCTGGGCATGGGCCGTCCGGGTATGGAGTTTTACCGTTTATACCCGGTCTCCTTTTATTTGCCTTGGTCAACAGCCTCAGCCAGTTTTCGGTGAATGGAACCAACCAAAGTTGATGCAGAGCCTGGAATTGCAGAGAAATCCAGTCTAGTCAAGTCACTATGTCATATGGACCAGGAGGTGGGATCGCAAACTCCTTTCCTGGTCCAGGACCGGACAGAGGCAATCAAGAGAACAGGACTTCTAACAACTTAAGAAAAAGAAGTTATTTTACATCAACCCTAGGAGCTGTGACCCTCCTCCTGGCAGGGCCCGCATTTGACAAGCGCCATCTTGGCAGAGAACTGAACCGCAGGAGTCAAATACCTCTAGCGGAGTAACAGCATCTGTTTATCCTTTAGAGATACTCGGGCAAACCTCAAACACCAGCCTTTTAAGGTTCGGTAAGGATCAGCCATGTTGTCACTCGCTACAATCTCCAGTTGTATACAAACTTCACTTGCTGGAGGGGGAGATGGGGAGATGGGGGAGATGGGGGAGATGGGGGCGATAGGGAGAAGGGATCTGTTCCATTCATTCTACACGGGAGTCCAGGATAAAGCAAACTAGACGAGGAGGAGATACTGACTCCAGGAAACTCTTGCCAAGAGCTTGCCAAGACCAGCCCCTCGGATTTCCCCTCAGACCCTTTGCTTCGATAACCCCACTTGCCAACAGCTAGCCCCCAGCAGTCCCCTCCCTGGCCGCATGTGGTCTCGAAGGGCTACCTTCTCCCAGGTTACGTGACAGCTCTGCTCAGTTGGCCAAGGCCTCCATCAAGAGAGCATCACACTTTGACTTCTCTGCCTGCCCCTTATCTTTCTTCTTCATTTCCATAGGCATCAATCCCAAGAACACTCTGGACCCCAGGACCAGGGAGCAGGAAAGAGCATCAGGTATCCACGGAACAAACAAGGCAGTAAGAGGCCAAGCAAGGGCCACGGCCCCCATCACCAGAGCCAAGGGTCTTGGTGCCTCTGCTGTAAGAGACTCCCCCAGGAGGTGCGTGCCTGGCCTCAGTGGCCGGACAGCTAGGGGAAGCAGAGCTGCAAAGCATCCAGAGAGGGGCGCTGGTCTCATTCAAAGCAGGTCCAATCCCCCCGCACAGCGGTAGCCTCCAAGTGCAATGCGGCCTCATGGATTTACATGAATTCTTTTCTCACTTCAGAAAGCAAGGCCACTTCCAGAAACCCAGACATCTGTGTCCTGCTCTCTCAAAGACAGCTCCCCAAGGTGGCCAGCAGCCTGACACACCGGTGCCACCCGCATTGCACAAGCATGTGGCCATGGCTGCCACCTACTCATCCTAGAGCGTTTGAGCCACCCCACACCTCCCCCAACCCCGGAATCAAGAAATAACGGCAACCACTTCCCACATGGCTCCCGGGGACTTAAGTGGTAGTTGACGCAGTGTCGGGCACTGTGAGGCGTGTAGACCAGAAAGCCTGTAGGAAAGGATGCCCACCTCCCTGTCCTTCCACCTGCCCTCTGCTGCCGCCCCATCTCTGGTCTTCTCAGCTGGCTCTGTGTTGCAGAAACATGAAGAACCACCTAGAGGTACCGTCCTCGCCCCCGGAGCGTCATGTGTGCACATCCGGGAGGACACACAGTTCACCTGAACGCCGAGCGTTTCAGTATATCCATCAGTGACATTCCCAAGGGACAGGAGCGCCACGGATAGAGTATCTAGGCACCCCTACTTCAGTCCTTCCTGCGGTCCCGGATTTAACGTCTGATGGCCCGAGAGTTGCCACAAAGACCCCCGGACTACGTGGGGCGCCCTTGTGCTGTCGGATGCATTGAGTTTCAAAGTGGAATGCGTCCATGTGCCAAGTGGCCCGAGGGGACAGACACACATGCAGTTGAGCCCAACTGCCTGCCCTCCTTTATGAAGTAGACACCACGGGGTCCCCCACGGGGACAAGATCGACGAGGAACAGCAGTAGATAGAGCTTTAACCATCGGGCCGTGAGGAGTCCGCCGCCAAAGGCAACTACCGAGCTAGGTAGTAGGGGGCACCTACACCGTCCTGCGAGGCAGGCTCTCCCAGCTCAGGGCGAACGTGGGACTTCGCTCAGCGAGCCTTAGCTCAACGCTCACGCCGTGTTACACACCAGGCTAAGGTCAAACACGACACCGCCCTCTGACCTTTCTGGGCTTCTGTTCACACCATTGCTTTTTCGCTGTTTCAGTAAATATCTGTGTCTCTGGGCCGTGTACATGGGGAGAGCAGCTCCCTCACCCTTGGCCGTGTAGCCAAGGGGAGAAGCACAGACTTGGGCATCATTATACCCGGTTGGAGATCTAGAGTGTGTTAAAATCATCATTGTGAAGAGAAAGGCATTCTGCTCGTCCATCACGGGGGAACGTGGATACTCGAGGTCATCGATATTAACTACACGGACTCACTGAAGACAGATGAAGTGCGAAGTATGCCAGGGACAGGGCCCGGGCAGGGACAGGGCCCGGGCAGCTGACAAAGCCCGGGCTTCCTGTGCGCTAGGATTTGCTAGAAGAATGCTCTAGAAGAATGCTTTATCCCCATTCTCTATTGGAAGTTCTAGAAACTAAGGTCAAGCGGAGGGTAGCAGATTTAGTTCCTTTTTGGGGGGTAGTGGACACAAGTCCTCTGAATTCTGACTGTCGGTCCCTTGGGAGGTACGCTGATTGAATATTAAAACAACCACTATATTCCCATCCTGCTTGCGGTTCCAGCGTTGATGTCTGGTGGTTGAGTTTCCCCCCAAAGAACAAGGCTGGATCTACGTTCAGAGTCTTAGGCACCCATTACCCCCTCATGCAAGCTCTTCCTTTCCCGCTCTCACCCTGCTCTTCCCAGAAGTCCAAGGGGCTGGTTTCTCAAGCTTCTTCAGATCTCCACTTATGTCACTGTTGGGGGTCATGGAGACCAGGAGCAGAGGCTTGGTACAGACCGTAGAAGGTCAGGTCCCCCCGCTTTATCCCCAGGCAACATCGGATGCTGGGGGAGTAGGCAGATTTGCTTCCCAGAGCTGGAAACTCAGGGATGCGGGCCCTTTCCACAGGAGCTCACTTAGCCAGCAAGGATCTGAGCACAGAGCTGAAGCAGAACCGTAAGGCTGAGGGGGCAGCAGCCGTGATGAGCCTTCTGGCACATCTCCAGAGAAGTATGCAAGTCAGGTGGGGCCTACGGGGCTAGGTTTTAGGAGATGAAGCTTCTACCAGATCTTTTAGGAGCACAAGGAGTCCCTCTACGGCATTCCTCTGGAGAAGTGTCTAGTAGGCATCTTTTTGCAGAGCAAGCTTAGGTCACTGAAGTTCCAGCTCTATCTCCAGACTCTGGATCTGAGACTAACCATACCTTCCAGAGGGACATCTACACCTTTCATTAATTCACCATATTCTTTCTGGGCGCGGTTTATAGTCTCACCCGCATTGAGGACCTGAATTCCGAAGGCCTCCCCTATAAGCTTCATTGCCAAGATAGACCCAGGGGATAGTAGCCCGACCTAGACAGGTTAGATCAATGGCATCATGGACATAATACTCTATCAAAGGGGCCTGGCTCAGGAGATGTGGAAAGGATTTAGAGTCCCAGTCTTCAATGTGGGTTACTGAACGCTTTATTCGGAGATCCCATCAGGCAAGGAAACCTAGCCGAGATGTCCCATATTATAGCACAAAAGATTCTGTTGTGAGTTGCTAAATACCACCTGGTCAACACCTTTATCTGAACCAAAGCAGTGTTGAAAGTGCCATCCATTCCTGACCAGTGGGCACAGGCTACCAGGCCTGACTTTCTGGAATAATGAATCCCATTTTCTGAATGATTATGGGGGGAGGGGAGTGGGAAGCAGAGGTAGACCTCGAAGCCATCATCAGTGGTTCCAGTTCTATCTGAAGAGCCTCAGCTATCTAGATGGTTTTTATAAGCTTGCAAATAGATCCTAACACGTAAGAGGGCAGGTGGCTATTAGTTGTTTCAGTTTGAGGCACTCAGGAGGCATCTAGAGCAGGATTTTTCAATAGGAACCCTTTTCTCATGATGGGATCATCTTCCCCCAAAATAAATCAAGCTCACCCAAGCATGGGGGAAAGTCAACCGGCCCGGGTCTGGGTAGCTTTGTACTTAGCGTTCATGATAGCAAATTCCTGAGCTCCCTCTTGGAAGAGCAATTGTCCCAAGAGTTTCCATGGGACCAAAAGGCAAAGACCCATCCCAGAGAAAAAATCTTGAACTTGGGGCAGGTGTAGTTTAGCTGCAAGGACAGCTTGGGCTTGGGGAGGAAGACGTAGGCCCGGCCTCCTCCACACACTCAGTTTTCTCTAAAAGAATGAAGAGCAGAAAAGCAGGGAGGCTTCCACCCCCAACTGGAGCCACGTGTCCCCAAACTGCTCTTTTCAACAATCAAACCTCTCGAAACCAGCAATAATTTTCTCTTTTTAGTGCTATGTAACTGCTCTGCAGAACAGAGAGCGAGGAGAAGAATCCTTGGAGAAACTTCTGCCACCAACCTGTTCCCAAACCCAGGGGCTCCTCCACGGATGCTTGCTATAGTCTGCCGTCACGATCATCGGTTAAGACCTCCAAGTCCCAGGTGTACAGAATGGACTCCATATTTGTTCCTGGCACGGATTTGGGGGGTGGGGGTGGGAATAGGATTCAGAGAGGAAAGAAATCACTACTGGCTTCAGCCAAGATCGGCATAAAGAAATTGTTTGGGCAAAGTTACAAGAACTTTTAAAAGGGGAAATTATCAGCATGGGATGGATTTTTTTTTTTTTTTAATCTACTGGGGTCCTCAACCTAGGAGGGCCAGAGTGGCTCTGAGCCTGCCCTTACTTTTGGGGAGACTTTGAGAAAGGCCGCAGCTACTTGCCCCCAGGTGGCAGTCTGGCTGTAGGTGACCATCTGACCATCTGTAGGCCTCCACAGGAGTACTCTCCCCTATTCCTCACCTACTGGACTGAAGGTGGCACTGGCCAAACATTCTACTGGTGGCCAGAGCGGCCTAGAAGTTACTAAGCGAGGAAGAACAGTCGCATCTGGTGACTCGGCACAAAGCAGGAAAGAATGGAAAACCCATCAGCCCAGGGAACACACAAATGGAGACTCTCTGGCACATTTGGTAGACAAAGGAATTTTTGGCCTCAAAGTGAAAGTTGGTCTTAGAGTGGGGGGAGGGAACTCACACCGTCCACCAGGGTCTACTGTACCCCGGGGTACCTTTTTCTTAAGTAGATTTCGTCCTCTAAATGGGAGGTAAGCTCTAGCTCACCTAGTTCCCCCCCAAGCTGCAAGGAGCTTCGGCTGCCGGGTGGCACCTTTGTGATGGAAAAACAGCAGCAGAGCACCGGTCCCCCTCAGCCCCCTCCAACAGAGAGCAGACACCGAAGTTCTAGGAGACGGGAACCACACAAATGGACCAAATGGGTCCCCCAAATGACAGGACCGATGCCCATGTCTCCTGGTGACCATGAATGGACACACGGAACTGTGGGGGAGGAAGAACTAGGTTTCTATTAAGATACAGAAGAGCTTGTGTTTTATACATCTCGAGACAAGAGGCCCCAGATGGATCTGGAAGTCAAGCTTAAGAACTAGAAATCCAGAGGTACAACATGAGTCCGAAGAAACCAACAGACTTCTTTTCCAAGAGAAGATGCCACAGAGGTCCCCAGGGAGCCAAATGCACCAGCCACCCCCCCAGCCCGGCAGCTGGAGGGGGTCAAAACAAGTTCACAAAAGATTTCATAACTTGCCCAATATCTGAGAGTCTGAAAGCAAGGAGAGAATTAGCTTGAGCTCCCCTCCCCTGCAGACACCAATGTGGGGAGAATGAAGAAGAAGAAGAAATGACAGGAAGGCCAGATGCCACTCACCTGGGGGACCCCCAACATTGGGAGCCCCAGATCCCCCTGGCAGGGAAGAAGATTAGACACAAAAGGGTGAGGAGAGGCTCCAGGAGGATTCTGTGACTCCCATCAGCTTCTGTTCCTGGGGCACTCAGTCCCCCGAGAGCAGGAAGTGGGTTCGGAATCCGAGACAACCCGTCCGCTCAGATTAGCCTCAGAGAATGCTCCCCTGATCTCTGCCCCTCCTCTGTGTCTGACCGCTTTGGCATTTGAGTTTAATCCCTCCTTTCTGAGCTGATGCAAAACCAACACCGTGCTCCCTTTCTTCTTTGGAGATAGGGATCCCATCCGTGCCCCCCCCCCCCCACAGCAGCAGGGAAACTGACTTTGGCTCTCCTGGGTCAGCAAGGAGACACTCAAGAGATGGTCTGCTTCCAAGCCCCCGCCTCCCCTCATTCCTGCAGCCAGAGGCTGGAGCCACTGTCAGCTCTCGTTAGGGGAGCCGAGCATCCTTCTTCCATTCTTAAAGTGGCAGAGATGGGGTAATCACCTCCACGGGGAGTCTGGCTGGGGGGGCAGCACGCTGGACTCAGGATTCAGGCTCATTAAGGCCAGACTCGGGAGAGGTTACTTGTCCTCCTGCACTGAGCAATTATGTCTAGCTTTGTTCAGGTCCCTCCTCATGGCCCAGAAACTAATTGATCCTGAGCCCAAAGGCGCCATCTTGGTGAACGCACAGGCATAAGATAAGGGGCACGGAAAAGGTCTCTCCTGAAATACATCGTGTGGGGCATTACTCCATGCAGGGGATAGGCTCCGTCAACCCAACCGCAACAGGTTTGGCGAAGTTTAAGCATCTCGTTTGGTCGTTTAGAGAAGACCTACACTTGAGACCAAATGTTAGATGAGGTTACGGAGAGTCAGGTGGAGTTCCAAGGACATGGTCCCAGGAGGACAGTGGCCAGGAAACAGGCCCACAGAAGGGAGGCAAAACCCCCAAAAACAATGAACTCATTTTCCAGGAGAAGATTCTAGAGAGGAGGTTCACCATGACGAACCAAATGAACCAGCCCTACTAGCTGGGCGGCTCTTGTCAAGTAAAAACACGTTCCTGATAGCATTTTTCTAGCATGGAAGAAAGCACCAGGGCCTCTCATCCCATCCTCTCTCCAGATTGTGCCCGATATTGATCTGGGGTGGGAGGGGTGGAGGTAGCAGTGAGGCACAGATTCCATAGAACATTCCAATAGGATTACATATGGCCTTCTCTACAAAGAGAAGGCCGAGGGAGTCTCCAGATGGTTACTTTCTACCCAAGGAAATTTAGTCACGGAAGAATCTAGGAAAGCGAGGTGCAGAGAAAGACCCTGCTGGCCAAGACGGCAAGTTGAAAGCTCGGACTCCTTGTGGCTCCCGGAGAAGGGACCGTGTATTCCAAGCAGCTCGGCCTGTTGGCATGGTTTTCCCAGCCCAGCGCCAGGTCAGAAGAGCCTCTGGAAGAGCAGTCTACTGCAGCAGGGACGTTTCTGCTCCTGCCCCCGCTGGGTTCGTGACCCAGGGAGCCTCCGGCTTCACGTGGTGTGGGGTACACACTAGCCCCCTCCCGCAGAGATGGCTGTGGGCACCGAAGGTTCGAGTCAGACAAGCTCGAATAAGCACAACGGGGAGACCGTCCTTTCTTGCAGGCAGTGCTCCGCCCCTACACCTGGGTGGGCTGTGGGTGACTCCAAAGGAAAAGACCAGAGGCACCGAACAGCCGGGGGAGGGACGTCATTGCTGAAGGCACCCGCAGGTTGAACCATGTCCTAACCTGGGATGGGCAATGGGGGCCCATCTCTCGACAGAAAGGAATGCATGCCACCCAACAGGCAGTCAGCCCCAGCCCCGCGTTTGGACCCATCAGGACTCGCACCCCCTCCACCACTGGGATGGTCTCGGGTCATGAAGCAACAGCACTCGGCGCGCCCCTCCAGCATGAAGTTCAGACCTGTTGCTGAAAAATGAATCATGGAACACTGCATCAAAAACTAAGGATGTACTGCAGGGTGACTAACAATAAAAAATTATTAAAAAAAAAAAAGGAAAAAAAAAAAAAAAAGACCTGTTGCTGGGAGTTCTGTCCATGTTCCCTTGCCTTCTGAATGGTCCAGCAAGCGCATAAGGCTTGGGGAGGGATGGGGGGAGGGAAGACAGGTCTGGTGGAACCACAGCTAAGTCCCCCCCGCCCATGCCCTTGCATAGGTGCGCACACCTACCCAGCGCAGGGATCAGAAAGACTCCGGTTTCTGCCTCTGGATTCTTAACTCCGGGTTTTTCCAGCAAACCAACAGATTCTTCTCTTCTCCTTCCCAGACCCCTGCCATTTAAGCGAACTGAAATGGATTTCTCGGTTCTCAAGTTCTAGGTTTTACACAGAAGCTTCTGGAAATGATGTTCAGTAATTCGGAGGTGAGAGGGGGCTATTAACCCCTCCTGGAGTGGTCTGTGGCAAACTGCTCTCATTTGCAAGACAGAAAGGAGTAAAGACAGACAAGCCAGACGCTATATACACCCACACCCACCATTCCTTTCAAGGGTACAGGTAGGTTTCAAACCATTCCGCCCGGCAAGGTCTTATGGGGCCAGGCAGAGGACTCCCGTGTTCCATAAACAATTTTTAACTCCAATAAAGTGTACAGATCCATGACCACTATAGTAAGCTCTGTCCTACTTCAGTGTTTTGAGGATTAAATTAGTAATACTCTTTTTGTCTCATGTACACCGAAGAAACCAGAATGAGTTGCTTAACACATCTGTGCCTCCAAGTCCCTCAGCAGATCAGCGATGGGGCAGAACGCTCCCTCAGGCCGTCCGGCCCCAGTCTCATTGCAACACGAATCCTACTGCCTCTACCACAGAGGTTACAGTGATTTTAAGATGTTGATGTGTACAGGGTGCAGAGGGAAGCGCATATCGCCGAACAGTTAGAAAACCATTTTAACCATATTTGACGATTTTATGCAAAGGCATTTTTAGGCACGCTTAAAACAAAGAAGCTCCAATTTACCTATTTGAAGACAACCATTCAAGTTCTCGATAAACAGACACACCTCCTTATTTGCAAGGGGAGCAGACGTTTCCTACATAGCTTCTTTAAAAGCTACAGTAGGGCTGAGGTTTCCTGCACAGAGCGCTGTGGTGGGCAGGGCCGCCCAGGGGTGGAGGGGGGGTGGAGGGGGGGCGAAGGGAGGGGGCACCACTCTCAGTAACCCTCCTAAGTTCAACCTAGAGGAAACCCAGTGTCTTCCCAGTCACCCGAGATCCTCGGCAGAAACTTAAGCCCCTTCTATTATTGGGGTCATAGGTAGGACAAGAACAGATAGCTACATAAAATAGAATCTTCTTCCACAAAATGGATGGATATTTGTCAAACTTGTAAAGTACATCTTCCTGCCCAGACAGGGAAATAGGTCAGGTGGTTTTATAGATTCTCTCTACTCGAGCGTTTCACGATACTGATCTTGGCTGTATCGAAGTTCTTTGGGGGTGAGGGAGAGGGAGGGGGGTGGCTTTCAAACTCCTTGGCAGCGTAGTACGGTTCTGCCCCACCTCACAAACCGAGGGAAGCATCGAGAAAGCAGCCCACGTCCTCCTCCCCGCAGCCCAGAAACGGACTACTGAAGGCAGAGCAGCCCTCCCCTCCCAGGGCTTCCAACATTATCTGGGATCAGCATTTGCACCTTGCACCCCCGGCTGCGCCCTTGGGTCTGTACACGGAATGAACGCAGCCTTGCTGGACCCGAGTTCATTATCAGCACTGTCTACTGTATACAGTTGTTGGAAATGGATCCTGCAGATGTGGGACAGCTGTTTGTACTTAGCAGCTAAGTGTCCCTGCAATGCTGGCAGCCTCTGACAAAGGCATTGTTCTTTGCAAGGCATCCATCTCAAAGACTTCCTAAATCAGGCCCAGATGTTGACATTCAACTCACATTTCTCCATGAAGACTCTTCTTTCTGGAGAAGCGGGGTTTTCACTACGGTCTAGGTGGTAGAATGTGCGAGCCAGCATACACAATTCTGGAAGGAAGGATCCGAACAGGAGTTGGGTGCTAGAACTAAAGAAACACCCCAGCATCTAAATCAATCCTTAGGAGACCATGCAGTTGATAGCGTGCCCATTTTACAGGTATGAAAGTAGCTGAGATACATCATCTTGCCAAGAGCACAGAGGGGGCAGCATTGGTTTTAGAACCGCAAAGCCATCGACCAAAGCCTTCTATCGTCAACCCACAATATCAGTTCTTGACCCTTCCTAAGAGAACTGCGCATTGTTAGTTGGGTGACCTTGACTGCCCAGAAGAGGAACAGTTTTTCTTGCACTTGGATTTAGTGAGGTCGCTAGAATTCTAGCAAACAGGATATAGATGGAATTTGTGAGTTCAGGTTCCAGCCTGAGTTCTTAAAGGAGGCACCTCTTTACTCAGCCCTTTCACCTTCCTACTGGCTGGATTCTAGAGGATGGCTGGAGCTCCAGCAGCCACCTAACAACATGAGGGGAATTTGGGATGCTATGCCTTGCACAGCAGAGGCACGTGACTGGAGGAAACTGAGTCCCTGCATCTTGGAACCTCATGCCAGCCCTATACAGACCACCTCTAGATTTTAGTAACAAACTGGATAAGTCACAGCCCTTTTAGAGTTAGCAAGTACTGGACAGACTGAGTACAAAGTAATGTAGCACCTCCCTCAAAATGCATGGACAAAAACAAGAATGCCCGGTCAGCAGGGGTCCTGGGTGCCCTTCGTCAGCGACCCTCCACCCACGCTAGGTGGAGACGTTATAGATGGAATCTGAGCCACGGTTCTGAGCACATGGTAAGCGTGTGAAAGGCTAGCAGTCTAGCCAAGTTTTCAGAGTTGAGTCTGGCTTGACGGATCTCACTTCAAGTAAGGGCAGACTAACTCCTGAGTTTGTAATAGCTTTTAGAAGTTGGGTGGAGTCTTGGCAGTCCTCGAAGTGCTCAGAGACCGATAGCTGTCATGTCAAGCACTGACACCTATGACATTATCTAGACTCCCAAAGGCTCAGAGGAGCTGTTCTGGCAAGACGAACCTGAGGGCTCCGGGAGCAGTCACCTTGCCTGGGGCCACCCAGCTCCTGGTAGAGCCAGGTGTGCAACAGCCTCTCCGGACTCCCAGGCCATGTTTTGAGCCATGTTCCTAGGTGGCCACCCAGTTTGGCCCTGGGCTCACCCACCCAGTTACTGACAAAGTCCTCATCTCCAGTGGGTACCTTCTTCCCACCTAGTCGTCCGAGTCCTAAGTGGGGACAAGAGTCTGGAGCGTATGGTTTCTGACTCCCTTGACAAAACGTCTTCAAAGTTTTAGGAATGAGGGTGTCGGGATCCCAGAAGGCTTCTTGGCTAGAAGAGCTCACTGAGGGGAGCAACTCAGGGCAGAGGGCTGATTTACGGGGGTGGGGGGGCTGGGGTCAAGTTAGGAGTCAAGCTCCTGGGGTTTGATTCCCCAAGTCTCCATGCTCTGAACCTCGGCATATAAGCTACAAAAGGTCCTAGAAGCTCAGAAAGGCAAGGATGTATCGGTCACCACACTGCACACTTTCTTCTTGTCAACAAGTCAGCATTTCCCCGTGTCACTGTGGGGACCCCCCCCCCCCCGTCAGAACCTAGATTGACTCCTGACTAGTAGCTGACACCCAACCTCTCCCCTCCAAAACAGGTGCACAGCCCGCTGTTGTGCACCAGGCACGTGAGCAACCCTCTCTCATGGACCCTGCCACTCCTCCCTCCATCTCTAGGGGTCCCCAGAAGGTGGAAGGGGCATCGCAAATCCCAACGAAAACCACCACACAAGCCATTAGGCGCCATCGGCTGGCCGGGCTCGTGCCTTGCATATGCGTTCTCCTTTTACCTTTGCAATAGTCTTCGAGTAAAGGAGACTGAAGTTGAAAGCCGTGAAGACCTTGTCCAAGGCAAACCCAGACTGCAGTTGGACTTTGCAGTCAGAACTCCACAGAAGAAGGCTGCGCTCTAAGGATCAGCAAGGCTTGCACGATAGGGCCTCAGCCGAGCCGGTGGGGGAAGCGGGGTGGGATGGACAGGGGCCACTGTATGAAGTCCCAGCCTCTGGAGTCCTTGCCCTTCAGCCTGAGTGCCTATTTAAATTAGTCCCCGACAGACCTCAGGGGGGAAATTACAAGTAAGTGTTCAATTTCTCCTTCCGCAGCAGCTCGGGGCTGGGGAATCGTTCCTCCCCTGCAGCCTTTCCACACCCACAGCTGTGGCTCCTGTCAGTGTGTTGCCAGCAGGTTGGAAATGAATGTATTTCCTGCGGATGGCGGGCAGGGAGGACACACGTGCGCTCTCCCTGGGCTCGAACGGGGGGCGCCCGTCTGGGAGGATGCCGTGGGGGGGGGGGGTGCGAGGCACCAGGCAGTGCCTGCTGGCAGCCTGTCCTAGGGTTTCTGCTGCCGAGGGAGGTGAAAGGGGATAAGAGATGGAGAAGGCTGGCTGACCTCTGCTGAGCCCCTCGGCTGGCTTCCTAGCTGTGGTGGGAAGTGCTGGGACCCTGGACGTGTGCACAGGGCAGGGGAGGGGGAACCACCTGATTTGTAGCCATCCCTCCACCCCCAGGGGTCCAGAGAGCTGGGATAATGGCACACCTCTTGGCTGTGATTTCCTATGCCTGCCCAAGTTGCCCTCTGTCTCCCTTACTCCCTGTCCCATGTGGGTTGGTGTGGCAGGTGTGGACGGGCGGGGAGACTATTCATTCTCAAGTGGATTCTTCTGGAGTAAAGGAGGCTTGCGACGGGGTCAGCCATTTGAATTTGACCAGGGTGCTTCATGAAGCCCAAACAATATGTCCCCTCCTCTCAAATACTTGGCACATCTCAGGTGCCAACTTGACACACGGCAAGTCTCGTGTAGACATCACCCCCTTCGGGAAACCTTGGACACCTTGCCGTGGAACGTGAAGGCTGAAAGACAATCCCAAGGAAAACAGGAATGTTGCCAGAACTTTTCCCGACAAGAGCCTTAGCTCTAAGACGTCTGTCTAGAGGAGTCAAACCAGTGGTGAAAGTTACCATCCCTAGAATTCTAAGAGAATTCTAAGAGAAGACAGGTTTCACGAGGGCCTTGACAAGACCGCTTCTAAATATAGGGTCTATGTTCTTTTTAGGAATATGTAGGGGCAAAGCAAAGTACACTCATTATCTGTTGCAGGATGGTGACCCCCCCCCCCGTGTTTATCCAGCAGAGAGCTCCATTGCATGTTGAAGCCTAAGATTTAGATAAGACTGATGTAGAAAATTCAGTCACATTGCTACCTTACGATAGCTGCTGGAGAGCTTCAACTTTTCGCCCAGCAAATAGTTTTCAGCTAGGAAAAAATTTTTAGCTAGGAAAAAGTTTTCTTCTGCTTCAGGAAAGCAAGTCTGAACCCTCAGGGCTCTGCTGACAGTGCTCAGGGGAACCATGGATCAGCCATGCTGTTTAGGGGTGATTCAGTTTGGGTTTAGACCGCTGGACAGAGCCTTGGATTTCTTTAAATAAGGGAACGATACCATTAGAGGCCATTGCATTGCCTGGTCTATGGTTTTACTTCTGTTTTGCTTCTGCAAATAGTCTTTGCCCTTCCAGAACTTTGCCCCAGGGGATGACCATTGTGGATGCCTCCCCTCGGGTCCCAGCCATCTGTTCCTTTGAGCAGCAAACCAAAAGCTTTGGAAGCAAAGGGGCAGAAGAGAAAATCTGGAAGTCCTTCTCCCGATTCCTTCAGGACCTCCGCTTCGGGGGTAGCCGGTTGCCTTGCTCCATCCGGGCCCTGTCGGGATGGGATGTTCCTTCTCCTGCAGTTATATGCTTGATCTCCGGAGGCATGAGCCAGGGGTGGCAGGTGCTCCCCTGTTACTGTGAGCGCCTGGCCAGTCCTTGTCAGTTCCCTTAACTCTGCTCACACCTCTGCCCACAGGCTGTTTGTTCAGATCTCTCTGGATAGCAAACTGCTTCCCAGGACCCTGAACACCGCAGCTGGTCCCGGGTGGGGGCCTCATGTGCCGGGCCTGGTGCAAGGTGAAAACCTGGACTCCCTGCTCAAATACTGGTTTCAAGGCGCCCAACGTCAGAGCATTCAAGCAAGCACAGGGCTCTAAGCCTTTGCCTCTTAGGGACTCCCCAGCCTGCAGTCGTGAACCATGGTCCTGCATCTGCTCAGACGGGAAGGTTTTCCCTCCCAGGCCTGTTCAGGGGACGGCCAAGGGCTCCACCATGGGTCTTTGGCAAGATCATTCGGGATTCCTTGCCCAAGAGGGAGACGACCAGAGGCTGTCCAGATACAGCAAATATAGAAATCAGAAGTGGGCTCTCATTTGAGAAGGGCCGGCAATACAGACTCAGTCTCCCGCCACAGGAGGCGGATTCTCAGGCTGACCGGAAGTGAGGAGTGTGGTAGTAATGGCGGACCATAATCCAAGAGATGAGCTCCTGCCCTGTGTGTGCACTGTGCCAGGCTGAGCACTTCACGTGCGTGCCAAGTTCATTGTAACTTAGATGGGTAGCCCCATTTTACAGATGGGAACACTGAGGTACAGAGAGAAGCAGTGAGGCGCGGAAGTTCACATAGGGCAACAAATGGAGCATGACCTTAGAACAGCTCCCCCAAATAAGAGCATTTCTCAAACAGCAACTGTGTACGGGGCTGAGCTAAGCCTTTGATACACTGTTGATCTCTACATCTCAGAATGTATTGTTGCAACTTTGAAACCAGAACGTTCAAATCTGCATCCACTGGATACTTAGTTGATGGATGACCCAGCTGTGGAGGTCAGAGAGCCATAGGGCACATTTTCACAGAGGCCTATACCCCATGGGCTGCTCTCTGTCAGTGAGTGGGCCCCGCTGGGACAAGGAGGCAAGTGAGCCTTTTCTGGAGTCCAGAGATACCTCTGACAGGGGACTATGGCTTGAGGACACCCTCACAGCCTTACTGAGTTTAGGCTATCCAGCACTTTGAGTTGACTGCCACTTCCCTCCTCTCTTACTTGGGGCTCTGATGGGGATTGTGCACTGCACCTGAGGGCCCCCGCAGCTCCCTCCCCCATTTCCCCTCACAGGCATCTCCCCTAATAGATCTCTTTCAAGTCTAATTCTGCTTTAGCATTTCCAAGAGAACAAGAATCGATCCCCATTTTAGAGGTAAAGGAAAAGGCTCAGAGAGGTTAGGCATTTGCCTGAGGTCACACAGCTATCAACAATTGAACCCAGAGTTTTAGACTAGAGTTTGGGGTTTTAATTACTCTAGTCCAGTTCTGATTTGGCCCAAATCCAGGCTGTTCAGGCAAAGTTCCTTGCTCTAAGGGACAAGGTTGCTCAGTCTTCTGGGCATTAGGAAGCTAGCAAGTTACCTTCTAGAATGTAGGGCGCTCTCATTCTTTGCTTACCAAGAATGAGTTATAGAATTTGTTCCCTTAGCACCCGTGGTCACGCCACTTTGAAGAATGAAGAGGCAGACCAGACGAAGAGTGCTGGGCAGCAAAGTTTAAGCTATTCGTACAAAGCCCCCAGAGAGGGAGGGGACCCAGGAGGGTTGCTGTTTTGGTGTTCAAATCCAGGGGGAAGGGGATTTATAAGCTCTTTTGCAGAACTAGAGCATTCCGAGTGGGGCCCCCTGTGGGCTGGCTGCTAAAGGGTGGCTTTGATCACACCTGTCTACTTATCAGGGTATTGTTCACATGTTGGTCTTTTGGGCTGACATCTGGAGACTAACGGCCTCAATTTGTGATAGTGACCAATGTTTTACGGTTGTTTTGTTTCAGGATGTTTTGCAAAAGCCACTCCGGCAGAGACTCCTAGACGGGAGGCTCTTGTGGCCTTGTCAAAGCTGTAAGACAGGATCCTAGTGCAGTTTTGTCTTAGGGAGTCAGCGGCAGAGTCCCCAGCAAGAAAGCAAAAAAGCCGGGACAGTTAAGTGTCCAATTAACTTCCAACAGAGAACCCAAAGGAACCGCCTACAAAGGTCACCCTTCTCTACTTTTGGAGCGTGTTCTCAGGTGTGTCCTGAGACCGGGCTGCCCAAGGAGACACCTGCTTGTTTTTAAAGACTCCATTTAGTGGCCATCAGCATATGTTCACCTTTATCCTATGAAGTTATGAAGTCAGTATATGAAAAGATGCACAGGCTCCGTTTTCGGCCTCCATATAGATTTCTGTGGCCATACATGCAACCGTGGACCTTTCAAGAACCAGTCTGTGACCCTGAACTTGGACGCTCCGTACTCTAGTCCAAACCCTTTAAGCCTAGTGCTCCTCTCACCTTGGTTCAAGAGCCAAAAGAAAGCATCGCATCCCTTGCTGCAGAATGAACCCCGCCCGCATTGCCCCTCACTTAGGCAAGCCCTACTGATAGAAAGGCAGGGCTCCAAAGACATCTGCAGACGATGCGGGAGGATAGCCAGAAGCACGTGATGAAGCTAAGGTTCGGGGGAGGTTTGTAGCTTGTTCTGTTACACAGAAAGGGATCTGTCTGTCCGTGGAGGATGTCAGAGTTCTTCCTTAGCAGTCCCAGCTAGGAGGAAAGTTTCATTATAGAACAGTGCTTTCGGAGTTTTAGCACAGGTGTATTACTCCATTTTAACGGATCACGTTTAATTCTTTAAACCCCTTTTCTAATAAGCACTAGGAGGTATTTGGGCAGTTTGACGTCTAAGCATCTTCTGCACGGAATTGGTGAGTGTCTACCAAAAACGATCACCCGCCTGACCTTCAAAGAGCGCTTCGTGCTCTTGGACACGGGGTTACTGGGCCTGATCGGGTTTTTTTTTTTAAGAAGATTATTTATTTGACAGAGAGAAACAGCCAGTGAGAGAGGGAACACAAGCAGGGGGAGTGGGAGAGGAAGAAGCAGGCTCCCATTGGAGGAGCCTGATGTGGGGCTCGATCCCAGGACTCTAGGATCACGCCCTGAGCCGAAGGCAGACGCTTAAGGATGGAGCCACCCAGGCGCCCCAGGCGTTTCCAGCTGGAAATTACGAACCGCTCCATGCTGGGGCTAAGCGTTCTGTTCATTTGCCATCTCACAGTTGCAGGCCTTGCCTAGGGATTAGGAGCCTCACCTTTGGACCTTCTCACACTCTGCTAGGTGTGTTCTAATCACCACGGCAGGCCCCGGCTGTCAGACCTCATTACTGAAATATATTATCAGGGCCTGGCCCCGGCTAGTATTGTGGGATTAAAGCAATAAAACTGTATGGACAAGTGGCCAGCGCTAGGACGGTTCCTAGCCCAACTGCTGAGGGTAATGGCACACAGCTGAAGCACCAGGCACTCGGCATCTCACCCCCACTTCCTTTCTACACAGCCCCTGCCCCAACCCCACGGCCGGGCTGCGGCCCTCTGTCAGCAAGGCGCTGGATTGGTCCAACTCGGAGCACCTAGCAAGGACATTCAACGTGGGGACCCGTCGTCTAGCAACACCCAAGCTTAGCCTTCTCAAATTCCCTAAGGTCCCAGGGAGGGCTCGTCTCCTTTTATCACTCTAGCTACCATGTGTATGGGCAGCTCCTGGCTTCTTTGCATTCATGCTTATTCCAAATAGCTCGGAGAGGCGGACCGTCGTCCTTTTTAAGAGGGGGTGGGGCGGCAGAGCACGGTGAGGCTCCAAGGTCATGGACACACTGCACCATATGGTGAGGCAGGGCTACAAGTCACTGGTTCAACTAAAGCCCATGCCCTTAGGAAGGACTGGCCCCTTCCCACTCTCATGGGGCCCCTCCCTCAAGAGGGCACCGAGGTGATGCTCCTTTCATGCGTTCTGGCGTCTCGGCTGAGCTTGCGGCCCCTGCACACCTGTCCTGCCACTTTAGGCATGGATGCTAGAAGGGTTTGGACCTGACTTTTCCCGTACACTCAGTTGCTGTGCTGGCTTCTAGTCCTGTGGGACCTTAGTCCTCTGCAGAATAGTTTAGGAAAGGCAGGATGGCTTTTTTTTTTTTTTTTTTTTGGCTATAGCTGCCATTGATTATAGCCAATGACAGGAGTGTGATTCGGGCAAACTGGATGGTTGTTAAGATGTGGACAGTCTGTGCTGAAACTGGGAGCCCCAAAGGGAGGCCTGGTCATTTCATGGGGGACTTGGAGGCTTTTGAGAGAAGGGAAAGAGGTCTGGATAAAGGTGGAGGAAAGATTAAGTGTAGGCATATTCTGAGAGCTGGGGTCCATCGTTGGCCACATATTTGATAGGTGAGAAGACACATAAACCTATAAGGGAAAACCACCTAGGACGTATGGAGCCTCTAACATCTACACATCCCTAGGCCCTCCCTTGACGTTACTCAAATCTCCTTTAGTTACCATTAGAAGCCCAGGACCCTCAGATGAACACCATACATGGCTGTGAAAGAGCCAGTGAGGGAGGTGGGGGGACTGTTTCAGTGACTGAAGTAAACTCCATACTTCAAGAAAATGTCAGGACCTTCCTAAATATCCCTCAATTATGGTATATCCATGGCTATAGCTTAGAAAACAACATAGACCTTTATGACAACACGGGAAGACAATATGTAATTTATGCAATTGTATTATGTACTATGGATTATAGATTATTACCCGATTTTGATCTCATCCTGTGGCATAAGAGGTTGTATTTATTCTTAGGAAATGCACACTAGGACAGAGTTACTGGGCCCAAGGGCTCCAACGTGCTCTAATGGCTCAGAAAAAGACAACTTCGCAGAGAGTGAAAGAGGGCACAAAATGTAAACAGTTTGACTCAGGGAAAAGATACAGGAGAATTCTTCCTACTATTCCTAGCTGTCGATCTCACAGAGAAGTTGTATTAAAGTAAAATACAGAAAGAAACTTGCTGTTAAACAAGTGGTTCTACAGAATCCCTTTTGCTTTGTGCTAATGGAACACAGTAGAAAACCACTGGGCTGCTTCAGATTTTCACAATGGTTGTCTCAAAAACAAAGATTCTCTAAGACTAACTTTTCAAGTTATGAATTTCTAAACTGTACCTTCTCTATACAACTCTTAAATTCCAAACAGGAAAGGCTTATTGTTTTTAAAGGAAGCACATGCCTAACCCCACCCTTTAAGATACGAGCCACAAACTCAGGAGGTGGGGCTGGGATCACAACCTTCAATTCTGCCTTGTGATCCAGGGGCTGTGTTCTAGAAACCCAAGGACTGCCCGGAAGATAGCTTCACTCATTTTCCTGCATTTTGGCCTTGGCCACTTGCTCACTGCAGGCCAGTGGGATACATACTTGGATGGTCATTTCAGCTCCCAGGAGGATGCTCTTTCCAGAAGCTCTTGGGTCTTGACTCCTTTTGAGAAAGCCACTTCCAGGAACCCAACTCCTTGCAAAACAAGGGAGGCGGCATTAAGAGCACGGGCTCAGGGTTCAGCACACTTGGGACTGGTGATTCTGCCCTTTCCTCACTGCCAGCTCTTACAGCGACTTAGGGGCTTGAGCTGGTCTCCTCCACTGTAAAATGGAGATGGTGAAACCTACCTCATATCTTCTGCATTAAGTGATAAGATGACGCTGGCTCAATTCCTAGAATATTGATAGATCTTATGGGTCTTGGCATGGGGATGATCTTTGTTCCTTCTGAGCAGACTTGAGTTTACCTGAGTAATAAATAAAGCCTCCACAGACTGCGCTTTGCTGTTGGCCGATAGAAAGCCTGGAACCAAGTTCATAGCCCTTGGGGTCTATGTGACCGTTTACGTATGCTCAGTATGTCTTGGCTTTAGTTATGTTTTATCTTTACACACTTATTTCAAATGTTTTGCAGGAAAGAGTAGCAAGCACCCCCAACGCATCAGTGTGACGTGTGAAGAAATAGTTGGCCATCTCCCATACTTCCATTCCCCAACCCCTGCACATTTGGTCAATGTATCAGCCTGGTGTTCGTCTTTCCCTAGCCTTCTCCAGTTTTATAAGTCACAAAAACATGTCTGAATTTCCCTTTATAAAAAAGGAAACCGTGTTCGGCAGACAGAGGGCTTGACAGAACAGCTGATTACTGGAGAAGTAAATCCAGCCCATGCAGAGTCGACACTATCCCACTGGTTAAGGTCAGACTTCTGGTTGGATTCCATCCACCCAACATGGCCCTAGGGACAGGTGATGCAGTCCTGCCATGCATGACTCTAGATGAGGGACTTGGCATTTAAGCATGGTTCTCATCCATGAAAGCATCGCTAACACACCCGACTCCAGGCTTAGGTTATCATGAATCTCAGAAGAATACAGAAGAACATTAAGAGCTAGGACAGTCCAGTCTGTACCAAGAACTATACCAGCAGACCCTTGGAGGGATGTCAGCCAGTTCCCAGTGGGAAACACAAGTAGAAAGAGGTTGGGAAACACTGGTCTACCCAACTGAGCAGAGAAATTTAACTTGAGAAAACAAGCTGGAAAAACTTCTCTGATGCAGATGTGAGACCGGAGAAAAGAGTCCATTAGGAGAGAAAAGGAAATCATATTGGATTTTAGAGATGAGCAGCCCAGAGAACACGGTCATGGTGGGGGGAGGGTTACACTTGACCCCAGGGCACAGGGCCCAAATAACCTGATCGGCTTCCCCCAACTTGGTCTTAACCCCACAGTGGAGCTTAGATTTCAGCTGAGTTATGGTTTAAACAATTAGCCTTATTGGCTAAAAGGTGAGGTTACATTAACTAAAACTCCCCCCACCCCCATCATTGGCGTTTCAGGGCTATCCACTCAGAAGAGGAGTTAACAAGATCAGCTCAAAGAGTAGATCTAATTCTTGAGCCAAACTGAGTTGCAGCTGGGCGGGGGTTGTCAATGCCTCAGTCCTGGACTGATTTCCCCCTTGGCAAGACTTTCCTATTTGAGGAGCTGTCAATTTCACTGAACTTCATTGACCTTGAGTTGGTTCTGGTGACTCACCCCCAGATGTCTGCTGTCTACACCCCACGGCAGCCACCACCACGGTCATGTTTTCTCAGCCTCATCATGTTGGCTCTCCTACCCACGCTCTCCACGCCAGCCACATGGGCCTCCTTCCAGTCCTGCTCATTTGTCTAGAAACACTCTCTCCACCGTTTGTTGGTCAAGCCCTACCCATCCTTCCCTTTACAGCTTAAGTGTACCCCCCCCCATAGTGCTGACTTCTCATCGTTTAGACATTTGCTACAGACCCTTTTGTACTGCATGCCTGTCCTTCATAGAACAGTCATAGTTCCAGCCTGCCACTTGCCTAGAACAGATACTCTCCACTAGTTTGTGCCAAGAAGGCAAATCTGACCCACTATGCCTGGCATAGTGATGTCCACGTTGCACAAATGATGGTCATGGGCAAATCAGACTCAAGTTCTAGTCTCAACTCTGTCCCTAGTGTTTTAATCCAGGGAAGTCCTGGCAGGGCGAGAGTGGGTCTTTATAGGTACACAACTGTGTGGTTCCAGGTGGGTTCCTTGTGCCTAGGCTTTGATTTCGTACCTATGAAGGGGTCTCTGGTGAGTGGTCAGCATGCCATCTCCTGCTGTTAGCCCAGGAAATTAATAACCGGACACTGCCATCTGCTCTACCCACACCTGCAGAGCCCCAAAGTCAGGGGTCCCAAACAGGTGACAAGGCAAGGCAATACAAAGGGATTAGTCAACACCTTCAGTAGACAAACCCAGTATGGAGTTGGAGCACTGAATAGCATTTTCCATAAACTAGCTTCTGCCATGGTCGCTACTATCTTATTCAGAGTCCACGACCTCATTCCTATTTTGAGAGCAAAGCATGAGCCAGGGCAAACAGTTTGCACTGCGAGAGATGGGCTCGAAGAGCTTCATTCCAGGGATATTTCATCACCCCACCACCACCACCATAAAGCTTCATCCACCTGGGAGACAGACTGACCGGGAGGAAGGAGACGAACGTCTGAAGGATATGGAGAGTGCAGACTGGACAGCAAGCCTGCCCTGAGACCAAGGTTTTTGAGAGAGCTTGAAACAGTGGAATGATTATGGGGACCAAGAGGTAACAATTGACAGAAGATAAAGGAGTCCAGTCTGTGGAAGGGAGCCTTCAGTAAGGGATTCCTGGGACCTGGGCTAGCCCAGGATCCTGGCTTGTTTGGTGGTAGGATTCGGAGTATCCAACGATGATGCTTGGGCCTATCCTAGCTTGGGCTCTAAACCACTCCAGTCATCGTGGAAACTTTCTCATGTATTTTCCCTTGTCGAAGGAAAGCCCTTCATGTTCTAGTAGGAGCTGGTTGTTTCTGGTCCCCAGAGCTAACTAGCTGGCTCATGATCCATGGTCATGACTTTTTTTTTTTTTTTTTTTGGACAGTTCCAGGATAACATGTTGCATTTGATGGCCATGTCTCCATCTCTTCCAGTCTCTCAGTCTTTGTCTTGTGATTTTTTTTTTTTTAAAGAGTTCTGGTTATTTTGTAAAATCTCCCTCAGGCTTTTCTGATGTTCACGAGGGAGGCTCTGCATCCTGGGGAAAGGTACTACAGAAATGGTGCTGTGGCCTGACTAGTGCATCTTACCAGGAGACACAGGCCATCGATAGGCACCATGGTGACGTTAACCGTGAGTTTTTGGGTAAAGCGGGCTCTTCCTGGATACTCGGTTGTAAGTAATACCAAGGGGGAACTAAGTATTTGGGCACGAAATATTCTGAAGCAGAAGTGATTCGTGTGTTTCCTCTCTTATCCATGTGTCAGAGAGGACACCGGGCCAGCTTTCCAGGACAAGCAGGGCCTTTCTGAGCAGAGATCAGAGTTAGGAAATTGTTTCAAGTCCTCAACACCCAGTCTTGTCTTTGGAGAGGATTTAACACTGAGTCAGAAGAACGGTACAAAATTCCTATATATCCTTGACCCGGCTTCCCCTTAACATCTAACATTAGTTATCAAAATTAAGTAGTAACCTCAGTACAATGTTAAGCTAGGAGATTATGCTCTATTTGGTTATCAGATACTCGTTAGCTACTGAAGCAGACAACGATACAAATAAGGCTGTAAGAATTTTGCTTTAGTGATTAAAGCCTCTAAGTATTAACCGCTAACACACCCTCCCCAGGGACCTGCTGATCCCCTCCCTGCATGGCTAGCAATGGAAAAATCTCAACGGACTAGTTATCGATAAACTGGGACATTCTATCCTGTAAGATTCTAGAATGAACCCAGACCCAGAACACTTTAAGCAGCCATATTTGCTCCTGGAAACACAGCGAGAGGAACATCCTTGTAGACGAAGTGTGGTTGAGGAAGTACCAGAGTTTAGAGTCATGGATTTGCCTCCACCGGGAGATCATTTCAGGGCAGGACACCAGAACGGACACCCCCTGCTCAGTAGTTTACCAGTGATTTAGACAAAGACATTACTTTACTAACTACACCATCAGACCTAAGAACTTGACACGGACTGTCGCAATCTCCTTGTCCGTCAATTTTCTAGTTTCACCAAGATTAAGGGAGAGAACAAAACTTAAACAAGTTTTCCTAACATTTAAGTAGAAGAGACTTAGAACCTTTGACTTCAACAGAAGTCAACCACGTCATTGCCAAAGTGAGTTCACAGTTGGGCTTTCGATATTACAACTTCTAGAACATTGGGATTTACTTTCTCCGTACCAATGGAGGTTGTCAAATACAGTGTCCCATGCAGTATTTGGGATGTCCTTATACTAGAAGGTTTCTGATAAGCTTCATTGGTAATTTTGGACTTTCGCTAAATCTAGCAGCCCTACCTTTGGTATCCTTGAGGCCTCCTCTAAGGAGATGATGTTCAATTGTGGGTGTTCTAAGGCAGATTGAGGGAAGGACTGTTAAACATGATAGCTCTTCTGGCTACAGAGGAAGTATGGCAGATATGGGAATGCATGAAAGGAGCCAGCTTAAGGCGAGGCTGCTCTAAGCAGGACGTCTTGGCACCACAGCCCCTCACTGGGGCACCTGCCAGATCGGCATCATGGACCAGTGGTTCCCTCTGTCCAATCCTGCTCCTCCTGCCCCTGCCTTGTTCCCCTTCGAGGCTGCAACTCCCAAATAACCTTTTAACACCCCTACCTCCATCTCCGCACGTTTCCTGGAAAACCCAACCAGCACTGGAAGCAAACTGGTTTTAGAGTTCAAAACCAGGACCAGCCAACAGAAGTCAAAGGCAGATTTCCTGGTGAAAACTGCTGCCTTGGGACACATGGAGCACCTCAAAGGAAGTGAACGAACAGGCAGATTAGCCCCTTCTGGAGTGTTCGAAGTCAGGTCTACACTAGCCAAGATC